>NC_056728.1:401505525-401790525 GCF_019279795.1 Protopterus annectens
GCAATTCCAGTGAAAATATTACAAAGGCTTCTTTGTAAGCACGGCTTTTCTTCAAATTAAATGCAATCTGCTTAAATGT
Organism: Protopterus annectens; assembly: GCF_019279795.1. NCBI lineage: Eukaryota > Metazoa > Chordata > Ceratodontiformes > Protopteridae > Protopterus > Protopterus annectens. The sequence goes on from NC_056728.1 coordinate 401,505,605, forward strand.
CTTGGGGTGCAGGTGTACGCCCCACCCTTCAAACTTGAATAAGTACAATTGTTGAAGTGCAATTCCAGTGAAAATATTACAAAGGCTTCTCTGCAAGCACGGCTTTTCTTCAAATTAAACGCAATCTGTTTAAATGTCTTGGGGCTGCAGGTGCACCTCCCCACCCTCCAAACTTAAATAAATACTATTGCTGAAGTGCAATTCCAGTGAAAATATTACAAAGGCTTCTCTGCAAGCACAACATTTCTTCAAATTAAATGCAATCTGTTTAAATGTCTTGGGCTGCAGGTGCACCCCCCACCCTCCAAACTTGAATAAGTACTATTGCTGAAGTGCAATTCCAGTGAAAATATTACAGAGGCTTTTCTGCAAGCATGGCTTTTCTTCAAATTAAATACAATGTATGTCTTAACTTTCAACATAAAGACTTAATGTTAATACCTTTATATACTGAGTCACTTGCAGAGGCCTGTCTAGCTAGTCCAGTTTTCCTAACTCTTGTTCCTCCTGTTCCAATCCTGTAAGACCCCATTTCAGACTCTAGGTGGTGACGCACTGCTGGGTTCTGTACCTCTCTCTGAGTAGCAAGGCACATTTTTTAATTTTTATCTATGGCTTTTACATCCAACTGTGCTTTTTTTCCCCAGTTTCATCTGTGACCAGTCAATATTAGACTATTTTTGTATGGCAATAGCTATCCATTTCCAAACTAAACAGCACTACCCCAGAATTAGTAACACCAGAAATAATTAACTTGTGCTAGTTTAGTTCCCCCCTTGAACTGCACTGCCATTTACTTAACTGCAGTTCATCTATTCTCTTGGTACTCTCTCCATATCATTTAGCTACAGTTTGTGTCAGTTGATTGTTTGTTTTTGTTTGAATTGCCCATATTCCAGAATCTGGTTGTGAGACCTGTCAATCACTCCCACAGGACTCCTCCTGCTATTAGTCCCTAACCTCCTCCCCCACTAGGAATGCATAGCACAGATGTTATATAAAGGCATGCATTCACTGTTATCTGATTGTTTTCCAGCCCACAACCCCTCCTAAGAGCAGTTAACAAGTCTCTGCTTGCTTCGCTCCCCACCCTGCCCCCAATTCCCACCCACCCCCAGTGGTCCTACCTTTATTAGAACAAACCCCTCCCATCATTTTTACCACCAACCACAACACTACTCCCAACTCTAAATCCATCATCTTCCCACTACTATCCCTCCTCTTCTGATAACATGAATAAGCATACCATACATATACGCTTTGCATACCCTATCCTTGCATATCTTACATCTTACCAAAACGCCATTACACCCCTGCTCAACCACTTTCACTGTACAACTATTCACTCCATCACTCATGACTCACCCTCACTCTGCTTCTCTCCTAATTCAAGAACCATCCCTATGCATCCCCCACATATTCTATCAACTAAAATACTAAAACTAAATGCATCCCTACAAGTTAACAAAATAACCCTCCCACCACATCTGTTACCAACTGCACCCTATCATAAAGTTTCCCTAAAATGCAAACTCTTTCCCAATCTGATAAAACTAATAACCTCATGCATATCAAAACTTGCCCTCAGTGGAGACATCCACCCCAACCCTGGCCCCTCCATCTCCAACCCCACTTCTAATAATCAGACTAACAACCACATCTCACAAATCCCAGCCAGTAGAAAACCAAACATCCTCCTTCTGCTTAGCCTAAATATCAGAAGTATAGCTAACAAAGTCTGCAAACTCCATGCCACCATAGACTTATACTCCCCAGATAAAATCATCCTGACAGAAACCTGGCTAAAACCTCACATTACCTGTGAGCAAATCCTCCCTAATGGTTACAACATACTAAGACTAGACCGACTAAACAAGAAAGGAGGTGTTATAGCTATAATATTTAAACAGCATCTAAACATCCAGATTCTAAACTCATCAGCTCCCCAAATTGCCAACGAAGAAATAATATATACCAACCTGAAATTAAACCAAAATAAAACCATCAACATAATAGGATGCTACTTCCCACCTGGCCAAAATATCCCTCCACTAGAAAACCTCCTAAGCTGGACTACCCACCATCTCCCTCAAGAGACCATAATTTTAGTTGACTTCAATATTGATTGGCAATCCTGTTGCGGCAACCATCCAACCCAGCATCTAAACCTTCATGGCTTCACCCAACTAGTCCAGTCACCAACCAGAATAAATAAAAACTTTAACAAACACACTACCCTGGATTGGATACTAGTCAGCAAGATTCCCCAGTCCTATATAGCAGGCTGTCTATCAGATAGCCTCAGTGATCATTCCCCAACATTCCTACTCAAAAAAAACCCTATACCAAGTTAAACCAGTCATCTACTGTCAAATACGTAAACAACTACATTTTAACCCAATTACATTCATCTCATCCCTCAAAGAATGTAACTGGCACCCTCTAAATTACCTCAGCCTAGATGACACAGTCCATTTTTTTCAATACTACCTTCCTAAGCATCCTAAATAACCATGCCCCCATAAGACTTACCAGAACCAAAGCCCAGCTCTCCCCTTGACTACAGAAAACCACTAGGTCAGAAATGAAAAACCGAGATAAAGCCTGGGAACACTGGCGTAAATCCAAAACCCGCTCAGCTAGACAGAAATTCGTAGAACTACACAATAGAGTCAAAAAGCTAATAAAGGAGGACAAAATCCAATACTAACAGTCTGCCCTCAACTCCTCCCAACACAACCCCAAACAATTCTGGACCTCCATAAACTCCATCCTTCACCCAGGTAAAATCAATACCCCTACACCTAACATTCCTCATTCCTCAGAAAATATTGCTACCTCATTCAACACACACTTCACACAAACCATACTATCACTAGGTAGACAACACAACCCCCTCCCCTACACCCCACACCTTCACCCAGTAATCTCCCTACACTCTTCTCATTTTCTTCCACTCCTACCTCCAACATAAGAAAACTCTTAACTAAACTTAAACCCACAAAATGAGCAGCAGACAACCTCCCAAGTGAATTCCTACAAATTGCAGCTGACGCCCTAGCCTACCCAGTATCCATCTTGATTAACCGATCTCTGTCAGAGTGCTACGTCCCTACACTATGGAAAATATCATGCATCATTCCCCTTCACAAAGGTGGCCCCTCCACAGATCTAACCAACTGCCACCCCATAGCGATTCTGTCTCCACTCTCCAAAATACTAGAGAGATGTAATCACTCTCAAATCTCAGACTACCTCCTTACTAACAACCTCCTTTCTAATACTCAACATAGTTTCTGACCAAACCATAGCACCACCACTGCCTTACTCTCTTTTACTAACACTGTCCTTCACCATAAAAACAATGGCCATCTCTCCTCTGCTACTTTTCTAGACCTATCTAAAGCATTTGACATGGTCCTGAACAAACATCTCCTCTCTGTACTGAATAACATATCCATTTCTCAATCAGTCACCAACTGGTTTTAAAGTTACCTGCCTGACCACCAGCAATCTGTTGTATGGCAAAATGACATATCTCCCCAACTACCTGTCTCTATTGGTGTTCCCCAAGGTCCATCCTTGGACCCCTACTCTTCTCTATTTTCACCAATAATCTAGCCTCTGCCACCAAACATGGCACACTCATACAATATGCAGATGACTCAATCATCATCTGCTCCACCCAGTCCCTACCCGAACTGCAAAAGGTCATACAGCATGCCTTTTCCTCTGTTGAAACTTGGCTATCCAATGCCCAGTTAATACTCAACTCAGACAAAACTAAACTCCTCATCTTTACACCCATGAAACATACTCAAAACAACTCTCACTTGAACATCACTGCAAAAGACAACACCACTATCCACCCAACAGATCACACCAAATTGCTAGGGGTTGAAATGGACAACAATCTCAAATTTGACATTCACATATCCATGACCATAAACAAAGTCCACCAAAAACCAGGAGCCTTATACAGAAATAAGCAACTCCTCACCAAAGCAACTAGGATTTCAGTTGCAAATTTGCACCTTATCTCCACCCTACTTTATGCCTTTCCAATATATACCAACCTAAGACAATGAATCTAAATAAACTCGTGACCTCCTACAACAAAATCACCAAATTCGCCACCGGGGCATCCTACCACAGTTACCACTGTCTCTCACTTACTGAACTAGGCTGGCTAGAACTCCCTCACCTCCTTCAATGGTATCAACTCACACTCGCCCACAAACTGGTTAACCATCCTCTAAAGGTCCCATCCCTCCAGTATCTACTCCAAACCTATCTCACCACCAGACCACTATGATCCAGCAACAAAAATCAATTGCAGGTTACTAGAGCCAATAACACTGCTGGAGAAGCACTATTCTCCAGCGCTATAGCCAAATTATGGAACACCTCCCCCCCACAATAACCTCTCTACCATCATGCACCCACTTGAAAGCTTTACTTAAAGCGCACCTAAAAACATGCTGGCTATGCCCTAGTAACTCTCCCCTCTAACTTCTTCCACTCCATCTACCCTCTATCTCTCTTCCACCCCACAAACTACTTTTGATTACAGCAAGCTCTGATACTTCCATGCCTATCTACTTATTATATGGCAGTAACTTCTTATTCTAACAATTGTTAATATCTGCTATGACTTTGTGGATAGAACAGATGCTAGTTATCTACTGAATGTACTATGTTCTTCATCTGTAACTATGTTTGTAATATTTTAATTGCTAGGATTCTTAATCTGTAACTATGTCTGTAATATTTTAATTTGTGGAGCTTTTCTCCCCGGGCCTCCACTGAAAATGAACCTGCATCTAGTTGGACAGTCCCGGTCAACAAATGTAAATAAATAAATAAATAAACTCCTTCACTTAGAACAACATCTAACTCAGAATCCTTCAAAACCTAACTTTTCTCTTACCTGTCTTCTAAACATAAATGTTTCTGCTTTCATCCCACTTAAATTTAAATAACTACCCAATGAACCCTCTATACTCCTCACTTCACACTACCCTAGAACTATTATTTTTCTATTGCTCCTAAAACAAACTTAAGCTACTTCTCAGTTTAAGTAATTCTCTCTCTCTCTACTCCTTGTATGTAAATATTGTAAATATCAAGTCACCTCAGATCTCGATATTACAGACAGTTGAAACTTGCTGCACTGAAGGGAAACTACTGAAAATCTGTTTTATCTACTATCCTTAATGATGTTTATGAGGTATACTGTATGCATTTGATTTTTTTTTACTAACTGTATGAATGCATTTATACATGTATTTTTTACCTTCAACATTACGTAACTTAGATTGTATTTGCATTGCTTATGGAGCTTTTCTCCCTGGGCCTCCACTGAAAATGGGCACGTTCTGGCCCAGTGGACTTCCCCGGTAATCAAACTGGAAATAAATAAATAAATAAAATAAATAAATATCGATCAATTAAATCTAGATGAAAAATGTTCTAATATAAAAAAATACCAGAAAAATTAAAACTAGATCTGCAAGCACCCATATCCTACAAAGAAATTACAGATACAATAAAAGAGGGTAAAAATAATAAAGCTCCAGGTATGGATGACATAATTATGGAACTATATAAACTTTTTCCTTAAAGATACTATCCCTGTTCCATAAAACTCTATTAGAAATTCAGTCACAAGCTTTAATACCACCCTCTTGGAGATATTCCTTAATCACACCAATCCTAAAGGAAAACAACTCCCCACATCTCTGTACCTCATATAGACCTATATCATTATTAAATAATGACTATAAGATATTTATGACAATATTAACTAACAGAATGAAAATGCCACTATCCAAAACAATAAATAATGATCAAACTGGATTTATATATCATAGACACACACATGACAATATTAAAAGGATAATTTCTCTTATGAATTATGTTAATAAAGAAAATAAAGAAACACTCATAATTGGCTTAGATATAGAGAAAGCCTTTGATTCCCTAAATTGGGACTATTTATTCAAAATTCTGGTGTTATTTGAATTTACTCCTTCCTTTGGTCATCTGCTAAAGAATATATATATATATATATATATATATATATATATATATATATATATATATATATATAGTTCCACTTGAAACCATAGAATGTTCAGAACATCGAAGTTCTAATCATCAAGACCAGAACATCGATGTTCAGAACATCGAAGGTTCAAAGTGGAAGTGCCAGGTAAGTACAAATGGTAAGTTTTGGGTGCATATGCAGGGCAGCAAGGTGCCCTGCATGTTTTGTGTGTGTGTGTGTGTGTGTGTGTGTGTGTGTGTGTGTGTGTGTGTGTGTGTGTGTGTGTGTGTGTGTGTGTGTGTGTGTGTGTGTGTGTGTGCCATCTGAGTGTTGGCATTGCAGGTAGGGTACGGGAAATCTCCCGTTTAGCGTTACTACATATAGCGGTAAACGGGAGATTTCCCTTACCCCACTGTAGTGTGATCTTGGAGTTGGAATATTAAAGTAGGGGGGAGTGGGGGGCACAGTCCCCCACATGGGGGGTGCAGGGGGGCAAAGCCCCCTGCATAAAATAGTTTGTGAATGTTTATTTATTTTTCTGTGGTTCACTTTGAACCTTCAATGTTTTGAACATCGATGTTCTGGTCTCGATGATTAGAACTTCGATGTTCTGAACATTCGATGGTTTCTAGTGGAACTCTCTCTCTCTCTCTATATATATATATATATATATATATATGTATATATACAAATAATTTAGCATGTGTGAAGTTAGGTATTTTCACCTCTGAATCTATACATATAACAAAGGGTACTAAACAAGGATTTCCCATGTCAGTGATTCTATTTGCTTTAGTTATTGAAATATTGGCAGATTCAATACATAATAATGCAAAAATCAAAGGAGTAGATGTTTATGAACAATACAATTCTAAAGTAATGCTCTTTGCTGATGACATATTATTAACATTATCCAATACAAAAGAGACATTAGAAGATTTAGATATTTTAATTGACATATTTCACAGGACTTCAGGACTCCATTTCAATAAATCAAAATCAAAATGTTTATTTTTAAATAAAAAAAAAAAGAATTGCAGACGAAGGAGAATCACATTTTAGGGAAACAAGAATCTACCTTAAAATATTTAGGAATTGAGTTATGCAAAGATAATAATTAATTAGTATAAAAAACTACAATAATATCAATACAATTAAAATCAAAAACAAAATAATATTAACATTTGAAGATAAACTACAGTTAATAAAAAAATGGTTTTACTACCCAAGATTCTATATATAGCTTTGGCAATACAACTGTTACCAGAAAGGGATATACTCAAAGAAATAAACTCATGCCTAATAAAATTTTATGGTTTCCCAAAAGAAACAGAATAGCTTTAATACATGATATCAGACCATGGAAACGGGGAGGATTAAACTTTCCTGATATAGAAACATATATAAAAGCATCAATATCTAAAACAATCTCAGATTGGATAGGTCCAAATTATTCTTCAAATTGGAAAGAATTACTAACTGTAATATCAATAAATAAATTTGATTTACAAAAGAAATTTCAAATAACACATAAAAACAATGTGCCATGGCACATATGTATTAGTTTGCAATATAACATAACTTAGCCCACTAAAACTTATATGATTAATTATTACATTGACTCATTTAGTAAAAATATTAATGCAAATATAGATTTAAAAATCTGGTTTGATCATTTAACACATTTATAGTTACAAATAACTATCCACATAAAATATACAGATAAATAATTAATTTCTGGGAACAGAAATGATTTGTTTGCTGGTTTCAATGTATCAAAAACTAAAAGTTCTGGATATCCAAACAATAGAAACAACATACAAAATTCCACAACAAGATTGGCTAACTATGCAAAGTATTCTGACGAATTTGCAAGATTTATGCAGAATAATTAGTAATTCTTCATTTAAAGAAATACCTAAACTTGCGAAATACCTATATGAAATCATATATAATAATTATGACATGGGAAATAGTATTTTGAAACTTTACAAGATATTAATAAATTATAAAACAACACCCAAATCCTCATATTGGAATTATATAACAAAAGGACACTCATTACAGCTAACTGAAGAAATTAAATCAAATATTTTATTATCAATAAAACATACATCCTTTACACAATACTGAAAAGTTTTTAATTGGAAATGCTTGCACAGAGCATTCTTAACTTCAGATATAATTACTAAAATTAATTCTTCCACAAAGGGAATATGTTGGAGGTGTGAGCAAATACACAATGCAGATTTGAATTGCATTTTTTTCAACTGTGTTAAAATTAAGCCATTTTGGAATGGTATTAAAAACTTTTTACAAGCTTTATTTAATGAATCATTTAACTTATCTAAAGCTCTAGTATTATTTAATGTGTACGAAGGTCCTCATTTGAATGAGTCAAATATGTATCTAGTATGGACAATACTTGCAATCTCAAGGAAGGGTATAACAAGAAGATGGAATACAAACACAATACCAACTTTGGAAGACTACTACAGCCTACCGAAGACCACAGCATTGGTGGAAATTAAAATTAAAGAATTAAGGATTCATCCTAAGCCATTTATTAACAATACATGGAAAAAAATCTTATCATTGATTGACACTTTACAATAACTAAATAGATACACTCTGATAACTGGATTGTTATACCTATAAAGTAATTGTATATATTAAGCTCTGTTATAGTGTCAGGCTGATGTAAATAGTGTACATAGTTATTAAGATGTTATATACAAACACGATGGAATTTATTCAACTGTATTTGAAAAAATAAAACATTTTTGAGGAAAAAAGTTACTAATAAAAATACAGTACTCATTGTCACTATGTAGATCCAATACCTGGTGCTGTTGTTTAGCTGTCTAGACCCCTCAGCCTATCTCTTACAACAATTATTTAAATGATAACATCACTCGAATGATGGGAAGTAAATGAGCCAATTGGCCAAGATAGGGCTGATAATTTTAAAGACAGTGGCATAAAAAAAAATCATCTGTTACAACAGAGACAGTATCTCCAAGCTTTAAACATGCCCTGATCATACTACTGCTGATAAATATAGACCAAACACTATTGTTTTCCCTTTGGCAAAAATTTAAAAAATTAAAGAAAATATTAAAACATGACTATATCCACTAAGGAGCTAAGGCATAAGTAGGAAATGAATATTACTGCATCGTCTAAAGATAATCACAAGGACTTCTTTGATTATATTAGTAATCGCCAAAACAATTTAGCAATAATCCACAGCTATGTCTGTGTAATCCTGGATTTAGCCATAGTTAGCATGATTTTCTCATGAGGTCAAAATATGCTTAAACAAATGAAGCCACCCACAGGTAAATGTAGAACTGCCCCCATGCAAGAGAGCAATTTTGCTATTATATGATGCTATTATTAAAAAAAGAACTGCTTACTTATTTATTTATCTTTATCAGGAAAGTCTGATTGGGATAAAGCACTTTTTCAGCGGATGCTTGAGGAGAAAAGTTCCACATTTAGCACCAGTTTTGAAATATACATAAAATACAGTTACATGATATCAGATGGAATGCAAAACATAGGTAAGTATACATATGTGAGAAAAAAATGTTTTGCCATAGCTTACATAAACATCATGTAGCATGTAACTGCTAACACTTGTACAGTACATCGCTAAAGTGACACTTTCATTTTATTTTTATTATTGCATTTTGTGATGTCTTGGGATCATTTTCTCCTCTGGATTTAGAACTGCATATACTTGCATTGCTAGACTGCATGGAAAGCAGATTAAGGAAACTAAGTTGGGTATTGTATTGATAATGAATGAAAAAAAAGCTCTTCAATGTGCATGTAATAAAACCACTATAAAGACTGCAGCTGTAAAACTTATGCATACATAAAACAACAGATTATGATGTCATAGTTACTTTCAGTGAAGTCTGTGGATTGGAACTTGAATGGAAGTCAGCTTATACAGCAGGATTGCTGTTTTTTCTACATATTTTTTGGGTTGATATTTTTATAATTTTAGATTTGATTTATTTTATGTGTGTTGTGGAGCTTCTGCTTATATGGAATGCAGATTATGTTTAGCCTGGTATTTTTCTTTGACATGGCCAGACTTATTTCTGTAGACATTTCTGGGTTTACAATGGCCATGATGATTGTTCTATCCAATCAGACTGCATGGTTTTGAACATTAGTGAGATTTTATTCTATAACAATAAATGTTGTACAAATCTGATCTTCAGTAGTAAAAACTATTCTGATTCTGAAGGTATCACTACTTTACTTGTAGACAAATATGTTTCCAATTTCTCCTCACTCTGCTCACTGCATTTACCCCTACTTCACATTCCCTGCCTCCCCATAAGTATTTATCAAGCAATTGTAAATTCTAGGTCCAAAACAAGAAACACTAGGTATGTGGATTCTGACAACATATCAAGTTATCTCTTAGCAGTAGTTATAGTCTCACCAAGTTCCTTTTAGATATATTCAGTCTTTGTGTATCCACCAGCTATGTGCCCAAATTTTGATGAAGAATGACTGTGGAGTCTCTACACAAGGATGGTCCTACCACCAACCCTGACTACTGCATTCTGGCTATTCTTATCGGTATCAGTTTAAAGTCCTAGTGTATATTATAATTGGGATTATAACTAATGAGACTGGTAGTTTGCAGTCACATGACCTAATTCCATTTGGCTATGTAAAGTGCAGGTTTTGTCTACTGATTCTGATTGCCTTTTTTTTAGTGGGGTCAGTAAAACAATGGATAATAGCCATTTAGTGTACACTGTTTACCTGTGTCTGTATAAGACCTTTGACACTGCCCCAAACCATGGCATTATTGAAAAGCTGACCCATGTGACTATTAACCCCTACCTGATCCATTAAAAAGCAAACTGATTAAGTGACAGAACACATACCCAGTGAGGTTTTGACATATGCATTACTTTAAAATGCTTGTCTCTCCTGAGTTCTCCTTTGTTTGGCATATATTTCTCTGATGTCCATAAATATAACGTATACTTTCTTGGAATGATAATCCAGCAAATGATTGATAAAGTCTATGTTTATCCCTGTTGTGGCTTACTTATGTTGTGATTCATTGGTCAGTTGACTGGTTTTATACAGAGAAACTGGAGTATTTTGCTCTGATATTTATAATACAATCGATTTTCCTTATGATGAGGAGACCAGGATTACAAAGCCCAAATCCACATTACTGCACTCATATATGTATGTAAGAGGGAGACTGGTATTTTGAGCATATGCCAAAGGCACTCTGTTGCAAGTAATCTGTACACTGTCAGTTCCAGAGCAGGGTTATAATTACTTACTCCCCAAGATTCCATCCATCTCAGTGAGAGCTTAGTGGCTTTTGTTCCACCATATCAATAGACACTAAAGATTAGCAATACTGTTTTAGTACTTATACATATACATATTGCACAGGGGAGGACACATTAACAGTACCCCATGCCTAAATTCATGGCCACAAATCAGACAGCTAATGTTATAGCAAGAGCTCAGATACCGATCACTCTTCTAATGAACCCAACCACCATTATATTGTAACTGATGTCTGGATAGTCCATCTTTGCAAAAGAAAAGATAGCAGCAGTCTCACCAGGGCTGTGAGATCACCACTTAAAAAGATAGACATCAGCTACAATTTTTGTCAAATGAGCAAATGAAAATCCTTTACTTTCAAAATATTTGATTTTATATGAAAATGTTTCATTTGGATAGACTGTTGACTGAAAAAATAACCTACTGCATCTGTGGATGTTATTTTTCAATTACTTATGATTGATGACTCTCAGGATGTATAACTCAAGCATCCTGATGTACTTTACTCTGCCATTTAGAATTCTCAAAGTTCAAATAATAATCCCAGATAAAAAGTGAAAAAATGACAGCAGTAGCCCTGATTTTATGCATTCCTTGGTGGGTGGATACATTTTTAAAGTACAAAATAACAGTCCAAGACAGAAAGAAGGAAAAAAGGCAGTAGCAACTGAGATACAATGAACCCACACAGACAGAAATATTTCAGACAAAATTATAATCTCTCTTTGCTTTTGAAACAGGCTGCAGTATACACAGACAATTCTGTTCTATGATGATTAACTATGCCTTTGAAGGAAGCGGTTAGGAAACAACCATAAACAACTTCTTATTACTGACAGTTCAAAATTCTGTAGCTCTAATGAAATAAATAAATATTTACATTCCAAAATCCAAGAACATGTATCACCTGACATTCCCAAATGTATTATAAAATTCCAAACATAGCCACCAGTATTATCATATAAATTTTTACACACTGCTCACAAATCTTTATGTCAAGTCCTTCTCATTGACATTCACTGCTTGAACTCAATCTTGTGTTTATATAGAAGTGATTCATCTGGAGATATGTGGCTCTTTTATATCCATGCTGTATTGCACGTTTTTGTTTTTCAGGAATTGCACAAATGCACTGTTTTTCTAGTATTAAACTTTGGAAGTGGACAGTTTAGTGTGTGAAAATTTTAAAATGTTTAGGAAGTGATCACTGCTCATAAACTAGAAAAAGCTAACTGATGATATTAGAGCTTTAATAGGCTGGCAGTTATGAAGTTGCTGTGTCTTGACAAGCCCAGTTAGGGGTAATATGCCCCATAACACATGTAATCTAGTAGTCAGGAAATCCTTCTACGTGACACACCTCATCACAAAAGGTTTCTCATCCAGAAAAAGAGGTCATCGTTTCACTCTACTCATCACTCATTAGACCCATTAGGGAGTACAACGCCCCATTTGGTATGTACCTCACAAGACATCTACAACAACTGGAAACGCCACAGAAATACCTCACAAAGAGGATTTTTGGCCTCAAAGAGATGCCCTACGCAGACCGTCTCAAAAAACTCTGGCTTTACTCCGTTGCATATAGCCTACTCAGAGGTGATCTCTGCCTAACATACAAATCTATGTCAAACTCAGAGCTGTTGGACATGTTCCACTTAAAGAAATCCCAATCCCTCTGAGCTACACGCTCTAAGGACCTAAACCTTGTCACCACAATAAACAGAACATGCCAGAGGAATAGATTCCTGTCCCAGAGACTTCTCATACTCTGGAATAAACTACCTATCTATATCAAACAAAGCTCCTCAATAGCACTCTTCAAGAAAAATCTTGATAATTGTATGGGAAATAGGAAATTCACCCCGAGGATCACTTCTGTGGGTCTGCACGACAGTGGCACAGGAAAATAATTTGCTTGGGTGGAAAAAGCCAGGGTACCTTTTTGGCTGGGCTTATGTATGCCCCAGGGCCAATAGCCTAGTACCTACCTATGAACCTATGAACCTATGATTGTAGTCTACAAGACATGAAATGAATTTTCAGTATTCAGTGTTTCTGTAACACACTTTTTAATTTCAGTTTAGATTACCAGGATAATGTACTCAGTGTCATCACTTTCATTCTGAGTACAAATGTCTTGAAATGTGTCTTTGGTGATTAAATCTGAGAGCTTGTTGTTAATGCCAGTGTTGCCAGTGGATTGGGCTCACCCTAGTTATCAGACTCACAACACCTAATGCCCTGTGTGTCTTTATGGTTACTGATATCTGATAAGACATCCTTGTGGAGGGAAATCAGTAGTGCTGGTATGATGGCCCCACACTGAAATGTCCCATCTCCTTCCTTCCTTAAGTGTTCCACAGTATGTGATGTTTGTATATCCACAGTATGTGATATTTGTATTTCGACTGCTTCTAGCCCTAATGCTAGGGCTTGAAAGGATTTACTCTTGTAAGTGATATGTTTATACACAGTTTAGCCACTGTGCATATAGATGTGTCTGTATTTACAAGATATAATATAGTTTTCTAGTTCTTCATGCATTAACTTCAAAGCATGGAATAACGAATGAGGCTGTAGTTTCTGTGCTAAAATAAAAGACCATAGGTTGAAGCCACTCCCCCAGTATAATCCATGTGGTCTCTTTCATATTTCTTTCCTTTCCTTTTACTTAAGGAAGTATTAAGCTTTTCTAAATTGTCATGAACAGTGAGCATTTTACTATTAAAGTTGACTGAAGAAATGCCCTCTTTAAGTTCTGCAAAATTAACACAAACTTTTTTTGACAGTTCAGTCATTTTCACTACATTGTAGCTGTGCAACACTTCCATATATTGCATACCTGATTTTTGATTTATTTCTAGCCATTTATTAACCAGATCTTTAGATAAATTCTAACCCACTGGTAAATTTAACACTCTCAGTCCTTTAGGAACTCACTGGACCTTGATATATGGAAGTGTTGCATTGTTCGAGACAATTTAGAAAAGCTTAATACTGCCTTAAATAAAAGGAAAGTAAAGAAATATGAAAGAGACCGTATGGATTATGCTGGGGAAGTGGCTTCAGCCTATGGTCTATAATTGCAAAAGGAAATATGTCAAGACACAATGATGCAAGATGTTGGTGTTACACCCAAAGAAACAAGTGTGTTGAGGAGATCTGAGCGTTTACATACAAAAAAGCCGAAAAAGACAGCGAAAGGTGAGAGAACTAACAATATCAATGAAATAAGCTCGAATGAGCCTAGCACAAGCCACCATGGGGTAAATGCGATATCCAGTAGTGAACTGCATATAGGCGAGAAAGCGACAGCATTTCCAGATATGCAACAACAAGTAAATGCAAAAAAATGGTCAGCAAGGAGTGGAAGTTTACCAGAGAACTACCAGCAATGGAAGGTCATTGGCAGAAGTAACAGCAAGTGGCAGTAATGCCAATGGGAATAACTACAGGAAGCCTTCAAAAAAACAATTTCGTCAAGAGAGGGCTAAAATGGAACAATTGGAATCAGAAGAAACAGTATCAAACATAATAGGTACTGATAACTTTAAAATAGTAAATTTATCCAGTCATGTTTTATCTAAATAAGAATGTACGTGCTGAGCAAGGGTTGGAATTTTGCTCCAGCCCAGAGAGCAGATAAATTGCAAACTATTAATGACTTGAGAGACTATGTAAGACTCTTAAACTTTGATATTTTATTTAATAAGACAGAACATACAAAGTTACAGTTTTATAAGCCTAGCTGTTATAATCCTCCTTTACATAAGGATTTGGAAATGTTTCTAAATATACATGTGAAACACAAATTATAAAAGTATTAGACAATAATAGTGAATTTAAATATTGTAATTTATCAAAAAGTGAAAAGGAAGTCTTTGATAAGTTAGTAAAGAATGATGATATTTTGTTTTTCAAAGCAGACAAAGGGGGAGCACTTGTAGCACTGGACAGAACTGACTATGAAACCAAAATGAAGGTCATGTTATCTGATGAAAGTATTATAGAACAATTACTATGAGTGAGGTAAAAAAGGGTACAATCTGATAGATTCCTGCTTGGAAGAATGGTTGGTTACAGGAGGGATAGATGAAAGAACTATAAATAACCTTTCTAATGTGAATCCTAAAATTAGTAAAGTATTCAGAATACCCAAGATATATAAGGACTTGGATGAACCACCATTAAGACCGATTGTGTCCAGTGCTAATAGTAAAACTGTAGGTATGTCTGTTTTTGTGGATAAAAATCTACAAAAAGTTATTCCAATGTAACGCAATGTATGTTAAAGATAGTTTTGACTTCCTTAAAAAGATAGCAGGATTGGTTGTAAATGAAGAAGATTTACTTGTGATGCTTGATATAAAGTATTTGTAGATGATGATTGCTAATGATGAAGGAATGGAAATAGTTAGAATGGAATTACTACATAATAGAATGGATTCTCCCAATACTGTGGGGTTATTAATGGAAATGATTGACATTGTGCTGAATTATAATGATACTGCATTTTATGATGAAATTTATGTTCATGTCAATGGGGTTGAGATGGGGGCAGCGCTAGCCACTGGCTATGCCAATGTCTTTATGCATGGATGAGAAATGATGCATGCATTAGAAAGTAAATATAAGAACAACATTACAATAATGTTGAGATTTATCAATGATGTTTTTATTGTATGGAGAGGGACAAATGAAATATTTGAAGAGTTCCTCACTTATATAAATAATATATGCACATATTTGAACTTTACCCACCATGTGAATAGAAAAGAGATTCATTTTTTAGATTTAACCGTGCACAAAGAAAATAACAAGTTAGCAACTAGGATATATAAAAAGGAAGTACAAAACAATATGCATTTACATTTTTCTAGTATGCACCCAAGAAAGACAAAAATGAATATAGTCAAAGGACAATTGTCTAGAACAAGTAGGTTAATGAAAAAAGAAGGAGATTTTATGGAAGAAGCAAATGTGTTTTGCGATAAAATCATAAACAGGGGTACCCAGAAATAGAGGTAAATAAAATATTAGAAGAAGAAATAGAAGGAAGAACTAAAGGACTTATCTTAGATGAGAGACTTCCGTTTACATATGGAACATCTATGGCTATACAAAATAGTGTGCATTCTAAAGCTATTAAGAAAGTAATTAATAGGAAGTAGGGGTATATTTAGAGCTAATAGTGAGTTGCTTCAGAAGCTAGGGGATCAGCCAAAGTTTACACAGAAAAGAGCTAAAATTTATAAAAATTATTTTCAAGGCAAATTGAATAAACCCAAAGACAAAAAACAAAAATGTGGAATGTTTAAGTGTCTGAATTGTAATATGTGTAAATATATTTACACAGACACTGATGAAGTAGTGATAGGAGGAAAAAAAAAAAAAAAATTCCAGGGTTATTCAGTTGTAAGTCTAAAAATATAGTGTATTTGAGTTTTTGTGTAGAATGTAAATCCTTCTATGTTGGAAGAACTACTCATGAGTTATATAGAAAGATATATGAGCATAAGTATGCTGTTCAAACGGAGGATGAAAAGAATGCATGGAGTAAACACTATAAGATGAATAAATGTAAGGTTGAGTTTAAATTTATAGTTTTGGAATCACTTTCTAATAGCCTTAATAGCCTTAATATAGTAAATATTGAGGAAGGGCTAGGCTGGCTAGAATATTATTGGCAAGTCTGGCTTAATGCCTGCTTTCCACCAGGTCTCAACAACAGAGAGAAATGTGTAATGTATTTGAAAAGGAAAAGGCTTAAACATTAAGTAATAGATGTAAATGTTTATATATGAAACGTTTATATGTTAAAAAAAAATTTAATTTTTAAAATAGTCATGTGACAGGTTTGATCATGTGATTTTGTAGTATGTAAAGTTTTGGGTGTGCCCAGAAAAAATCAGTCTGAAGAAGTCTCAGAGTTAATAGGAGTGACACGAAAGTGCTAACTGGGATTATTTGTTTGTTTTATTGTTCTACAATAAATTTTCTGTTGTTCATCTAGAGCCTGACAAATTTTTTTTGGACTTTTGATTTATTTTGTTTGTGCTGCTGTGGAAGTGAAATGTATCAGGAAGGCTTAGTATTACCCATTGTGGAATCCAGAGATTTGAACAGAACTTTTCTGTATCCACACCAAGAGCAATAATAGAATACAATCTTTTTTTTGTCAACTCACAATGGCCGATGTAAATTTACTGGAATTTGTTCAGTGGAAATATACAAAAAAGGTGCATAGTATTGCTGATCTCACCTACTTTGAATAAAACAGCTTAAATTATACAGTGTTTTCATGAGAACTATTCTGGATGAGGACTTCAGGAAATAGGCCCAATCATTAAAGCACCAAATAGTAGGACAAGAGAAAAAGGACCTCTCTTTGTTAATTGAAAAGAACTAGCAAACACCAAAGATGGATAAGTCAAATAATACCTAGATATTAAAATCAACTTCCATCAGAGACTAAAAAGTCAAAGAGTATGGGCATTTTTAGTTTTTCAAACTAAACTGGACGTGAATATGGGAGATAGAACATTCTCATATAATAGGCCTGTGCAGCTGATAAAGAATGAAACCATGAAACTATAAACTTTTTCATAGTATCTACATCGTATTTATATATAGTAAAATGGGCAAACTATAAGGTTTAAGTAGGCCTTATTACAACAGTATGCAATCATACAGTATTTAATAGGTGGTTTCTACTCTGATAGATGGTTTCTGCCACTAAGGTATCACAGTACATATTAATAATTTCTTTCCAGAATGGTGTTAATTATGGGCTTTATTTGTTATGATACAGCCTAAAGGAATACTCTTTTATACAGATCAAGTCAGGTTTTTATATAACATCATTTTCATAGCATTTTTCTAGTATGAAAATAAGAACACCTTTTCACATTTCATGGCAACAACCGAGTTATTCAGTGCAACTTTTCAAGTTTGATTCATCATTCTGGGATTATTCAACTAAATCATGTGGGTTATTATTCAACTAAAGTTAATAATGACATCTTCTCAGATACTAATAAAAAGTTACTTTTGAGCTCTATAAGTAATACAACTTTGTCACCTTATTGGAGAATTTTTTTCCTGGAAGTTTTTACATAGAAGTTTTCTAACACCACATAAAGTTGGATTGGTTTATAAGAAACATGCTGGAGGTATGATTAAATGTTAGAAGCAAATTGGTGTCATATGTTTATAAAGTGTCAAATGATTATTCCATTTTGGGGAGAATTTTGAAACTTTGCCAATGCTTTATGGTCAGGCAATTGTGCAATAACAAATTCTTTGATTTTGTTTACTGTTCCTTTTCCAGACTCAGTACGAAGAAAATAAGTGCCTCTCTTTGGTCGATTCTAGCTCTTGCTAGAAAAGTCATTACATTGAATTGGAAAAATAAAAATGTCATATTTATTTCTGAATTTATTTCTTTAGCAAAAATGTATGTAATAAAGAATTACAAACTATGCATAATCGGACATCAAATGTCACACATAAGAAGCTATCTTGGCTAAAACTTAGAGACTTATTGGAAAAGTTTTAATGGGCTTTTCTAATCTTAAATTTTGTTGTGGACTCTGTATATAATTTTATTTATGTTATTTGTTTTTTGTGTTATTTATAATTTTAATTCATGTCCATTCAAAATGTAATAAAATATTTTTAAAAAAAAAAAAGAAGGTGGGGCCACATGAACTAGAATCAGGAAGAATTTAAACAGTTGCTCAGCATGCAGAAAATCAAACACAATTTTATAAGACTTAAATGTAGTTCCATTGAAGTAGCCAAAATAAAAATGACATATTGTAAAGTCAGAAACCCACTTTGCCTAACAGCAAAAAGAAACAGTAAAAAAAGCCTTTGCATATTATTTTGAACAATGAACTTATGTGTTGAGAGAGTGCAGCTTATGCTCTTATTACACAGCTAGTTAAGTGATCCATGTTGTTTGTTTGTTCTACTCATTATTATCTTATGACTTAGAAATAATGATCAACTGGATTATCAGCTCTGAAATGCAATTATGTAGTCCTTTGCTATATGCACTTATCTGCAGTTTTGCTTTCTTATACGTGTTACATTGTATATTTTGACAGCCTTTGATAAAGTCATTGGTAAAAAGGGTCCTTTGACCAGGCAAGCCACCATTTAATAAACAAATATATAATGTTCTTTCTGATAGCTACTAGGCAAAAAAGACAAGCCCACTTTTACAGAAAGTTAGCTTCTATAAGAAAGATTGGTGTATATGTGTGTGTGTGTGTGTGTGTGTGTTTCTGTTTGAAAAGGATGTTTTCTATTGTGAATTTTCTGCAAGATTGCACATTTTCTGTTTCTTATTTTAGTTTACATTTTGGATATAATGGCATATTTATGTTACATATTACTTTATAGTATCCTAACAAAATAGTTTATCTTGTGTTTCTGTCTTCTTCCACACTACTTCACATGTATATATTCAGTTAATCCCATAATGGCTGAGCACTTTCAGAAGGTCTGTCCCCAGGATACTGTCTATTTTTATTATTCTTTGCGTTTTGGATTTAAAAGCCAGTATCCCCAAAACTAAGCAGGTTGTGCTACAAAAACAGTACAGTAATGCAGGTATCCAAGTATTCTCCACAGATAGCCTTGCTGGTGCATTTTGCATCAGATGAATGCAGATATAGATGCATGATGATTGCAACATGTACTGGATTTCTTTATGTAGAGTGGCTATGCACTCTGCTGTCTGTAGGGTTACATTGGTGGTCTATGGAAATTAGACTTGTAGGTATAAAATAGTGGTTCTCTGATCTTAGAGGCAGGAAAGTGTTAATTACGAAGAGAACTATAACACTGAAAGTGACACTATTCAGTGTTATAAGCCTTGGCATGTGTTGTCTCTGAACCTCTGATCTGCTGGCTAACCCTTTCGTTAGAGGTGATATTACAGACAGCATTCTGGCAGGGACAGTCCCTTATAATTCTTATTCAATTCTGTCATATTTCACCATTTTTCCATAATAAGGTCTAATACAGATTAACTCATCATTAATAGGACACTTAAAATGTTCTTATTTCTGTTTACTTAGTTTACAGATTTGTAGAATTTGTGTGTCATATCATAATCTTTGGTTTAAAAGTCTTGATATGTGTTTAGGTTATGGCCTTCCTTAGCAGACAGTTCTATCTCAGATTTTTTTCAACTTGTATCTGCAGAGCTCCTGGGTTGAAGCTGGGTTAGCTGCTGTCTTAAGCATAAGTGAGCTCCCAAGGGTAGATCATACTTTAGATTGGATGGCTGGCCATTTGATAAAAATAGAATATGTTTGCTCATCCAACCACTATTCCCCAGTAGTTGAAAAGTTTGAAATAATATATTTCTAAAGATTAAATATGAAATGTACACAGTCCATATGTCTCCTCGACTGCCTTGGTTTCTATAAGAAATTAGTGCTGAAAACTATTTTGCCCTGGATAGTAGGGTAAGTTGAATTATTTAATTGTAAAATATTTGTAATGTTTCTGCCACTTTACCACTGAACTAAAGAAAAATTTCAGGTGCAAAAATGTTCACACCTTTTCAGATGTCTAATAAAGTTGAATTGATCGATACTTGGCTAGAGTATCCTGTTAGAGAAACAAAATCTTTTTTTCTTTTCTGTACAACTGTGTGCTGCTCTGATATCAGATATTTGAACTATTGGCTTTCTTTACTAAAGGAAAAGAAAATGTTTTGCCTGGCACAGGAAACAGTTTACAGCTTTGATTATAAAATTCTGCCTTTTTTCATGTTCCTGCATCAGCTACTCACACTGTTACATAATGCCTACCTGACTCCTCACAAATTAGCTGTTACAGGCAAAATTATTCATCTGCATGTGGTATCTGTGGAGGCAGTTCTACTTTGGATGTATTTTATATGTTTTGGTCATGCAAATCTATTCAGGCTGTCTGGTCTTATCTGATAGACAAACTTGTAAGTGCAACATGTTTCATGCTGACTATGAATTGGATAATTTGTTGCCAGGTACTCCATATAATCTAGTCAGAAGAAAAACAATCTTTTGATAAATGTCTTATGCGAATGCGTAAATTCTCAAAGAAGTTTCTAATGCTGTATTAAAAACTTAGCAGTGAAACAGACAGACCAAGTTGTTCTTATTTCTGGTCATTACTTCCTGTGGTGACATATCTTAGAATGCCCACATGGAGGACTTCATGCTTACTGTACTATGTTTGTATACTATTTTGGTACTATGTCTGTGGTACACAATCACTGTTTTAATTATTATATGACATTTTATTGAGTAACTGTTTTAAAATATAGGTGATTGATATAGCTGTTAGCAGTGGTGATATCTGGCTCACTTTATAGTCATTGTTTTCCCCTGTTGGAATGCTTTTGCCTTTGCCCTTTAGCTGGTGTTTTATATAAAAAAAATTAACAAAAATTGTGATTATTAAAAAACAAGACAAGACTAAGTATTTATACATCTCCAAACCAGTTCAACAAGGAAGAGATTCAGAAAGTTTACTGCAAGTGGAAATCCCATTTTGCCACTTGTGGTACCACTTACGATTCAGAGACAGCCCCACCCCATTACAACATGAAGAAGTGCAGCACTGTAATTTATCCCTGCCTGAACACAACCAAAAGTTCACATTCAGCCATTTATTTCAAAGGGTGAAGTCATGGTAGATGTAAGTGCCAGGAATTTAGCAGACTAGTAGTGGTGAGGTTGTGTGTGTGTGTTTGTCTGAGTGATTACATCAGGGTGTTTAATTTTGAGATAGGTAGGTAGGGAAGGTATATGTGTGTGTGTGTGTGTGTGTGTGTGTGTGTGTGTTTGTGTGTGTGTAAAACTGTATGTTTGCCAGAGTGATCAGAGTACGAGGGTTTATTTTCAGATAGGCAGGTAGAGTAGATGTGTGTGGATGTGTTTATATGTGTGTGTTTCTCAATGTGTATGAGAATGTGCAAGTGGATCCATGACTTCTTCTTCCAGCTTTTCCCGGTTAAGGGTCACCACAGCAGATCACCTGTCTGCTCATGATTGGCAGTGAAGTTTTTTACAGTGTCAAGTTTCCAGCCCAGCACCCAACCTTCCACTGAAGGCACACACACACACACACACACACACACACACACACACACACACACACACACACACACACACACACACACGCATGCCTAGGGCTAATTTAGAGTGTCCAATCCACCTACAGCATGTCTTTGGGATGTGGGAGGAAACCGGAGCACCTGGAGGAAACCCACATGACCACAGGGAGGACATGCAGACTCCACACAGAAGGCACCCCAGTCAAGGATCAAACCAGAGAACCTCTTGTTGTGAGGCAGCAATGCTAACCAGTGCACCACCGCGGCCACCTAAGTATATCTATGACTGCAGTCAGGTAAGGGTGGGCTGTGTGTGTGTGTGTGTGTGTGTGTGTGTGTGTGTGTGTGTGTGTGTGCGTGTGTGCGCGTGTGTGTGCGTGTGTGTGTGTGTGTGTGTGTGTGTGTGTGTGTGTGTGTGTGTGTGTGTGTGTGTAGGGGTGTCATACCTCTAAATTCCCCTAGACTAGTGAAAGAATCCTGCAGTATTAGGGGACAGCACTATACTCTTACAAAGATACATACAAAGTTAAGAGAACAACACTTTTTATAGCACAAAAGACATATGGGTGAAGGGAATAATAGACACCAAAGATGTAAAAGTAGGCCAAAATAAGAACAGGGGAAAAAAAGTTCAAACCCTGTACTTTCAACATGCAGACCAACTCCTTAGCAGAGTGTATGTTCTCTACACTACCACTTGATTCCAGGGATCCTAGAAAAAAAGTTAAAACCGTTCGCAAGATTCCAATCCTACATTCTTAACAAATAAAGTGGCTTGTTATCAAACCAGAACCTTCACCATCTACACTAGCTAAGGAGAGCTTTGTATAGGAAGCATGATATTCTAATGCCTGGCATTACTGATTGATTGCAGTGGTTGGTGAGGTATGAGGGGAAGGAAATGTATAAATGTGAAAATCAGAACTGTTCTATTAATTCAGAGACAGTTGAGAGGGATGAATGTGTGTCCATGTGAGGGGAGGGGAGGGCGCTGTACCCACATATAGCCATGCTAAGGCCTTCAGGTCAAAGCTGAGAGGAACACTAGGCAGCACTAGGGAGAAGTTTTAAAGTGTTCATTTGACTCAAAAAGATAATAGAGCAACGGGTCTGTCATCACAATGCCCTGTCCAGGCAATAAGAAGAATGAAACTGTAATGTATGGCATTATTGACTGATTTTAAGGATCCATGATTTATGAGGGCAGGGACAAAAATAAAGAGAATACATCAGGCAAGTTATGTCAGCTGAGGGAACAGGTAAGAAGTATGTCAGTGAGTGTGTGTGTGTGTGTGTGTGTGTGTGTGTGTTGGGGGGTGTGGGGGGTGCTGAATATGTGAATGTATTTCACATAGTGAATGAGGGTGGATGCATGTGTCAATGTGATGCATGGGCTGCTAGAGGTGCATGCCTTAGGAAAGTGCTGGTTTGCACTAGTGTTAAATGCCAGTGATTCAGATACATGCAGATTAGCTGATAATGAGGTCTTTACATGCCTCTGAATTGCACTGATTATGGAAACAGTCCCTTTCTGAGTCCCAGAGCATGAGATTTTCAATGAATGATACTAATATATGAATCTATAAGACACCAGTGGATAAGGCTGCTATTCTTAAAGACAAAGGAAGAGCTACACCCTGAATTTTAACAACAGAAAAAAAAATGGAATGTTTATGTCGCAGTATATACAAAGAGTGAAAAGGCCATTTTATAGAGAGAAGGCTGTGACTTTTAATCAGAAATCCCTTTAGCATCATTCATTTATGTTTCTGATAGCTTTTACTTATACTCTAAATGGAAGTGAAAGCAACATATTTATTTTTATCTGACTGTTGTAAAAGAGTTGTACTCTGTCAATTTACTAATATCGTTCTGGCATGAGTTCTATCATTATTTCAAATGACAGTATATCTTTACTACTTCAAGATATTCTTATAAAGTTTTCATGCAAAGGCCCATTTATATTTTGCTTTTCATAGACATATGCTTTTAGGAAAAGTAACACATTATCTCAAATACTGGAGTGCCTCCCAGAGCATGTACGCCATTCATATTTTGCTATAACATATAAAAATGACAGGAAATTTTACATTTAACTAGAAAAAAGTGTTATTTTTATTTCTGATTTGATAGGCACTAACTCATAATAACAATTCAGATACATACATACATACTGCATCATCTTGAAAAAATGTAAAATATACATTCTTTTTTTCTGTAATAAATGGCAATATTAGAGCAGCCAGATTGCCAAATAAGGCTTCTTGTGGTAGTAAAAAATAATAGACTATTTCTCTTTAGCCATAAGACATATTATGAAAAATTTCTCAGAGTACTATACCATGACTCTTAGCTACAAAATGCAGTTAGCTGATCATTCCAGTTGTAGAAACACCTATGTGACATAATGTGCTTGTGATATGGTTTACTGTACATTAGTCTAAATGGGGGAAGGGATGCACATGTCCAACAAAAAAACTTTTGTTTTTAGGAAAATAAATAGAATTTTTATTTTTGATGTATTGACAGTTCAGTAAAGAGGCATTGTTGGCCATTATTGCTTTCAACATTCTGCACAGACGTTCCCACACTACCCACAATCAATGCTGAGTATAATCTAAAATGTCAGACTGTGGTAATGAATGCACATGAACTAACGCCAGAGTCCTGTTTTTGAAAGGTGATCTCTCTGTCCACCTTTCGGATATCATTATATCCTTAAGATAATAACAAAAGTTTATTCTACTACATAGTACATCTAAGACTGCACTTATAACATCTGAGTTTACAGTGCAGCACACCTCTGAATTTTATCTTACAGCTTAAGTTGTATGAAAGCATGGTATCGTAGCCATGGCAAATATATATATATATATATATATATATATATATATATATATATATATATTGTGATAAAGTATAGAGGATTTTTGCTTCTGTTGTAGTGGCAAATTAGAAAAGAAGTATTTTAGAGCATTGTTTTACTCACCATACTGAGCAGAACTTCATCGCAGTACCCACAATGAAAACCAAGCATAATACAAACTATCATGCTGGCAGTGAAGGCACGCAAACTAAAGCCACTGGAACCTGCTTTTGAAAGACTATCAGAGGGATTCAATATACCCTACACAGTCATTTTCTATGCACACATGATAGCAATGAGTTTTGGAGTCAGTAAGCACCATTTAGAGGTGGCACCCCCTGTGCAAACAAGCTAAACATTGTGGCATACTAATTACAGCATAAACAATTGAATTGCATGCTAATCAATTAATCCAACATGGTGGAGCTATTCAATGAGCTATAAAGCAACTGTGTAGACTCTGTCCTGTTTTTTCCTGTGAATTCAAAAACTTTTGGAATACAGCCATGGAAAGGAGTCTACATGGACAGACTGTTAGGGGCTGCTGCTGCTTTAATTCATTTGTATGTGCTACAGGCTGAAGCCAGTTCTGCTGCTGCTGCCAATAGGCTTAGGCAGAGAAGGAGAAGAATTTTTAGGCCTCATTTAACTTTTCACTGCCTACAGGACTTGGGAAATTGTACATTGTTATAGGGTGGATAGGGACACACTAAAGGAACTCTGTGACCTCTGCTGTCCTCTACTCAGAGACAGAACCAACTGAGGAGAACCCATCTCAGTGGAGACAAAGATATGTATAGCACTTAGAATCTTAGCATCAGGTACCTTTCAGAGACCAACAGAAGACATGCTAGGGGTGTCACAGGCATCAGCATTCAGGATCCTCCACCAATTCCTGAATGTTATGCTCCAACATGCCAGTGACCTCATATATTTTCCTCATTATTCTGAGGAGAAGGCCAGAAATATGCATGAGTTTTACCATGTAGCATACTACCCTGAAGTGCTGGGTGCCATAGATTAGACAGATATAGAACTTAAGGCATCACCCAGGGGAACAGGGTAGGCTCTACATAAACAGAAAGGGCTACCACTCTATCAACTGCCAAGATGTGTGGAATGTCAAGGGAATCATCTTGAATGTGTGAACTGGCAAGCCTGGAAGTTACCATGACTCACATATCTGGCAGATGTTTGCTAGGGGGGGATATCTCAAAGGGTCATTTACTTGGGGATCCAGGCTATGCACTGTAACTGTGGCTGATGACACCCATAACAAATGCACACATGCCCACGGAAGAACACCATAATGAGGTACATGCTCAAACTATAAATATCATAGAATGTGTGTGTTTTTGCTGTTGAAGTCACGGTGATGGTGCCTAGATACATCTGAGGGAGCCCTGCAGTACAATCCACAGATAGGATCAACAAGGGGAAGGGGCAGACATCTCACCACCAATGCCAAGTTCACCACAGCCACAGGCAGATGAGGAATCAAAGGGAGAACCACCAGCTGCTGTGGGTGTAGGCAGACATGGGCATGCTCAGTATACCCTTGCCTTGGCTTAGAGATAACGCATAGCACACTCACTGATCACCTAGGGGCCTAAAACCTTCCTCATACACACATACATATAGTAACATTGATGCCAGGAACTCACTTAACCTTTACCTCCCCATGTATTGGCTGTGTACTGCTTGCATTAGCCAGAGTCACCTCTAAATTTCCACAATGTCAACTGCTGCATTTACAAGGTAAATCTCGAACCTGGAGTGTATTGTGTAATAATAAGAATGAGTAGAATATCCTTCTATTTCACTAATTGGTAATGTAAGCAAGTAAAAAGGTGGGAGTTTTTTTTACAGAAACGATCTTAACATGTGACAGCACAGACCTGTGTGACTTATATGTGTTCATTATTAAGTAGTAGGGCTCAGGCATCAAAGATTCACATAGTCATACCCCTCAAAAGTTGTGATGGTCACTGCATGGCCTCAGTTTAGCACCATACATTTGTACTGAAAAATCATTAAAGAGGGAAGTTAGAAAGTAAAATACACATTGTAGTTTCTAACTTCACAACCATCACATGATCATTCAGAATAAAGTTGGGAAATGTTGATGCTATAAATTATGTAACTTTCCAAGGCCAATATAAGTCAAAGGTAAAATTACCAGTTCAACACCAGAAATGCAGATATACTAAGCACTTTAAGTTAGCTATGCACCCTAAGCATCAGACACAATATCCAAAAGATAGAAAACAAGGATATTGCACAGTTATCATCACTTGCACATGGTGTTGTGTGGGGAGGCAGGAGGCCTAGTCTGACACAAAAAGATCATTGAGTGTATGTGAGTAAGAAAGAGAAGCAGGCAGACATTTGGATAAACCAACAAATGGCCAGTGAGACAAAATGAGTTGAACCATGTAACTGATGTGTGTTTGTCTGTAGGGTTCCTCCAGGTGAAATTGATGTGTGAGTGTTTGCATGAACAAAGCCAAGAACTATGCTGGCTCTATGTCTTGGTATGTTGGACAGGTGTGAGCCATGCATTGTAGAGGTGGGAGTTCATTATTGTCATCCCCAACCAACACGACTGGCTCTATCAGGAGTTGCACTGGCACATCCACACCAATGATCAGATGCACTGCTGCTATCTGAACATGACTGATGTCTGCAGGATGAGCTCCCTTCACAGGGATGCCTAGGACCATGACCCCATATCTGGGTGTGGACAGCACACTCACTGATGAAGCAGTGGAAGTACTATCACTATGAAACCATGATTGGGCACGGACATTGCTCGTTCCATTATAGACATCCCTCAGTCCATCACAGATACTCCTCATGGCAACATAGTGGAGGCAGTCACACATGTCAGTCTGTGCCAATTCTACAACAATGAACATTTGTCTGGAGTATCTGTGGGAACATGCCTGTACCTCCATGATGTCTCCAAACATATACTGAGTGGCACAAGAAGTAACACTTGCACTAGGTGGAGGAGGAACAGCAGCCCCCCCCCAAGCACCCCTATCAACCCTCCTGCATGGCACCTTGCCCACACATAGGCTACCACCAGCATCAACAGGCGCTGAAGCTGCGCTAGGGCCTCGCCCTCCCACCCTCCACCTGTCCAATATCTGAGAGCTCACTGGAATGGATAGTTGTAGACCTACTGGCTGTGTCCGATGGAAATGCAGGAATGGCTGTATGCCAACCTCCGTGTCAGATTCAACCTCTTCATCCTCTGACTGTGCGTCTGTTTGGACACCATCATCATCAGAGTCTGCCGATACACTGACATCAGGTGGCAGTGGGCCCACACTTCCACTGTCATGATCACCTGTGATAAAAAGCAAGAAACACAGGAAAAAATTAATACCTACACTATTATAGTCCAAAATGTGCCAGCAAATTAACAGTGCTGCCACAATTACAGACAGTACAGCAATACACACAACAGGCTTGACATCAACATCACACTTAAGTTGCGCAGCAGTACTGACATAAAAATATTTGACTTAATATCTGCAGGTGATATTCCCCTCAGCAAGCCAGATGATCCTTGGAGAAGTTAAGCAAACTGTAAGGGCAACATCATGGCAGGGCTAATGCTTTTACCGCTTTATATGTCCATTAAATATAGTTTCAACAAGAACATGCCTGACATCTCCAACCTAAGCTAATAACTGTAGCAATCTACATTCCCCCCATGTGACACAAAGTAACATATTGATTTCAGTTGTTTTACTATACAAAAGTATTCAACTGTTGAGATACCAAAGCCTACCTAGAAGTTCCTCCTGTGACATGCTTGCTGTCTCTGAAAATTGTTGCTCCGATATCCCAGTCATGCTGTACTGCACTCTCCTGTAAGCCTGTGAGCTGTCTGGATCCCTGATATTGGCCAAGAACTCTTCATTGAGTGTTAGTGGTGGTTTCCTAGCAGGCCCTCCCCTGGTGCCCATCCGGTCAAGGCCCACTGCAATTGCTCTCCTCCATGCAGAAGTGATCATGGCAGTGGCCCTGTGGTGCACCTGCTCATATGTCCTGACATGGCCACCCACAGCATTCACATCATCAACCATCTGGCACCAAATTTGCATCCTGTGTGACATATCTCAATGTCCCATTTCAAGTAGAAAAGCACTGTGTTGCCTAAAGACTTCCAGCATCACCTCATTACAGCATTGATGAAAAGGGGTTTCCAAGGCTTGACATGCCTGAGTGGCATACTCCTAGGTGTTCTAAAAGACAACAGAAGGATAATACACATATGCATCACATAACTACAAAATAACTGTTTCCAGATAAAACAAAAAAGGTAGCTGCTTAGTATTACTTACTGTAGAAACATAAAACAGTCCAGAGATGTGAAATATGTACAACAGGCAGGATGCAAAACAAGGACAATAACAATAGCATATCCTTGTTTGTGCCCAAAGAGTAACTCATCTTTGCTCCCACCTAAAACAAGTCTATCCTTGTTTGTACCATAACAGTGACTCAGCATTGCTCCCCCCCAAAAGAACAGGCAAATAACACATTTTGCTTACAGACCATCTTTGAAATGCTGCTAAAAGTGCTATCAAAGGAAATGTCCTTGAAACATTACTGGCTTTAGTATTCAGCTCGCTTCATTTGGTGGTGTTCCTTACATTACAACTAGCGAGAGCAAGTGTTTTACAAAAAGAACTTCTTGATTTACTTTCCCAGACTTGACGTACATTCAGGGCTTGCCATTTTTTTCTGTTTCTTTTGCTTGTTTTTCATTGTTTGTCTGATTTGTACACATTTATTAGAGTGCATTTCATTTTCACATATTGGCAATCATGTATACCTGTGAAATGGCTAATTTTTTCTTTTTTTGTCTTTGTGTTACTTTTTTTTGGGGGGGTGCAGTATTTGCGCAATGTGGTGCATAGTGCAATCACTGGAATGAAGAAAATGAATGGCGAGTTTGGCTGTGCTTATCTCATTTGTGCAAAGCGTGACAATGTGCAAACTGAACAACTCGACCACCCAGGAAGCAGACCGGACTCGGACAGCCAAAAACAAACACAGGATATTTTCAATTCATTATTTTGCTCACTGAGTACACCCACTACGTGGCATTGCATGGCACTTAACAGAGAGACCTTAAGAATGATTATTAAATTATGGAATGTCATGTAACTAGTCCTGTGGCAGCAGGTGTGAGCATAGGGCTAGAGTACACATTGTTCTGGGTTCTAGTACAGAGTGTGCAACCTTTTTTTCACTGTTGTGAAATTGCAGTTTATAGCAATGAACTGAAAGATAGACAAGTGTTATTTCAACCTTCTTGTGGCAACAGGTGTAAGTGTAAGACTTCTATACACATGGTCCTGGGTTTGAATGCAGGATATCAATGCACTTTTACTGTTGTTCCACTTCCCATTATTGTTGCTCTCACTTATAACACTTGAGATAGTGGAGCTGATATTAATTATATGAAGAGGGATGAGACACTAATATTGTTGTCAGTTATTTATTCATTTATCTCTACATTATCACATTTATTATTAGATGTATGATTGCTGGGATACTGTGTACTATAGTTCTGTAAGTATAATTCTACTATATGGACTACCATGGCCTTTACATTTGCCTAAGACACATACACAACTGCCTGTACATCCACTAACCTTGCAATTGTAATTGTAATTATGTAAAGTTTCACTACTTGGCACTACTGCTCTCCACTTACCATCCCGTAAGCTGGTTGCTCGGGGGTACGCACTCCTGAGCAACATATTTGTGTGATGGTAAGCAGAGAGTAGCAGCGCCAACTAGTGTGTGCACTCCAGTAAACACAATAACTGGAAATGGTGGGAAAGCATCACTCTCCATTTCTCTAGATCCGTGGTACACATGGCGGGTATTTGGGGGAAGGTGACAGGTTTAGGACACAGAGGTGGGGTTTCCAGGAGTCCAGGATATTCACTGGACTCCTGTTTAAGAACCACAGGGAAAGGGGACTATTCTGTCTCCCAGTACAAGTCTTAGGCATTGGATAGTTTAGCCCAGGCTGTATCCAGTGCCACTGGATTCCTGTGCACTAGAAAACAATATAGGCATCATTATAATAACCTACAGAGGAGGAAGAGGGATACACTTGACCATTGTATTGAGGAATATATTACTGAGGACATCCCACACCTGTATAAGTATAATCTACAGACAGTACTTGTAAGACTTAGAAAGCTGAATACAGACAAGACTGGTATTCATGATGGTATCCAGTTCTGTTCTGTTTTCTCCAAAGCTGCCATGGATCAGTAGGCCAATGTCAGAACCCATGGGGCTAGATTGGTGAGAATGAAGCAAGCATGTTTTATGCATGCAGCAGAAGAGTAGTGTTATTGTAGCATTAAATGTTAACGATAGCTTTTTGGGTATTTTACAGAGTTTCATGAAACTAAGCATGCATATCTCAACTGTAACAACAAGTATGCATGCATTATTCTGTAGCACAAACCAAGAGTACAAAATTAGACTTTTGTCACAGTTTGTGGGTTCAAATATCACACTTCACAACTATACAATAACTGGTATTACTTACATAATATTTACATTAAAGTAAAACATCTAGACCAGTGGCACAAATGCCCTGCTGTAAACTGTAATCTGTACAACTGGAAAACACATATGTGCAATACATGCACATTTTAATAATTACTTGCTGCAATCTGTAGTGTAGTGTCCATCTATTAGGAGGTGGTAGTCTTAAATGTAAAAGTTAAGCTAATGTAGTCAAATAATTGTATTAATGCAGTGTATGTCACATATGAAGGTACTAATACTCTCTCTTTTGTTTCTCTCACTCCAACCCTTATCTCTCTTTTTGTATTTTAATTTTATTTTATTTCATACTATTTAAAAAAAGTGTGTCATTTTATTTATTTTATGAATATTGTTTGTATTTTATTTTTATGTTATTTTATTGTAAAACAATTAATTGTTTCATTTTTTAATTTTATTATGTGTCATCAAAACATGTCCATAATATCCATGTGTACCACATCACTAAATGCTCCACAGCACAGTGGGGTAGGCCAGCCCCACTGGATCAGCCTGCCCACCCCATCAGCTCCAGCCCCTATGCCCAGCACATATGAGAGCCAACATGACAGCACTGCTTCTGCTGCCCCTGCACTACCTGGACCCTCTGGTAGTCCTGGCCTGAAGGCTGGTCCAGTGGTACCCTCTTGGAGCAAGGTGGAGGTGGTGATTTTATCACCCGCACCCAGTTGCTAGGGATGGTGCACAGGGTTGTGCACCACCACCATTGGTGCATGCCTTCATTGGCTGGAGAGGCTGCTCTCTCTCATTTTTCATAGTACTAGGAAGAGGATGAGGAAATGTCAAGCACTCCAGCCACTGGCAGAATGAGGTGGCAATGATGAAAGTCCAGTGGGTAAGGACTTGACTCTCACTGTCTCCCAGCTTAATAACTGTGGGTTTAGGATGTCCTGATCCTCACCCCAATCATGGTGCCCCCCAACCATATGTGCCCATCACCATCCCTGTCTCTTGTCTTGTTTTTCTGCAATTACTTCCTCACTTACCCAACTTACCTGACCCAGACATACTTACGTATCCTCCCCAACTTTCTTTTGTCTCTGAAATAAAAATTAAATGGGCACCTGTCCCACAAGAAAACAAAACAAAACAAAATAACAAAAAATTGTCCAATACATTGCTCTTCATTTTGCACACTTGTCCTCTTGACACACTTGATTGGGTCTAATTGGCTATACAACATGATTGTGTTGTGGTCACCCCACTTTCTGGAGGTGACAGTCAAAATTCAGTTAATATTTTGCACATATGTACAGTTTACACTGTTAAAGAAATGGATAGTTATGGTTCTTTCCTACCTCCCTCCTGCACATTCTTGTCCTGCTTTCCCTTTGTTCTTCCCCTTGCTTGCTCCCCATTTCATCACTTTTCTATCTGCCCCATTTCACCATTTTAATCTGGTCAAAAAATAGAATCCCTTAATGTTTTGGGCTGACTGTACATAGGTGCACATCGCACACCAACATGTAACAGTAGTGAGTGGCTATAAACAGCTGTGGTTACTCCTGCACAAAGCCACTTAACACCACTGTGCTATGTCAACACACAGCTACAAATCTTGCATACACAATTAATGTCATTGCAGTATCACTCTGTAATGAAAAGTCTTTAAAAGTATTCAAACCCAGTACCATCTGGCCCCAAAAAGGAATGTATCACTACATTAACACTTGCTGCCACAGAGTCAGCTAAGCAGTGGGTGTATTTCATAGACTCAATACTAACTGTCAGACTTTGTCAATATGGCTCACTTTTGTGCACGGATTAGCTATGTGCAACGAAGTGTATCTTGCATGAGTATGCACTTTGCTAATGTCACACAAAACCACTGCTCACCACATTATGGAAATGTACATATTATGCTGTATTACTGCTGTTTACTGCCCATTTCCTCTGTATGACATGAAATTGCATGTGGACACATTACAAACTGAGGGCCCTGTTCTAACAACATGTCACATATTTACAATACATCCATGTGTTGCACCCCCCCCCCCCCATGCACTGCAACCCTGGTGCTTCAGTGCTTTTTCCACACATATATTAACCACAGTGCAAAATGAAATTATCAAATGCTGTGTGCTATTCAATGCACATCAACATGGTAACATGCATAACTACAACTATTGAGCCATACACCTAAAAACGCCTTATCTGCATGGCTAGGGAAGCAATCAGCATGGACCATGTCTACAGGGACATAGATGACCCTCGACACACTTGACCCCACTCATTTTGTTTTTGTCAAGGATAGATCTTGCTTATTGAAACTTGTGGATTTCTTGGATACTGATACCAAAGACCTGGATGTGGGATAACAGAACATACCACCTATGTTGAGTTATCCAAGGCCTTTGAAACTATCCTCCATTCATGTGTCATACTGAAGATCTCCCATGTAGCAATTAAGCCATACAGTAGTAGATGGATAGGCAACTGGCTCACTGACAGAACAAACACTCTCAAAGTTGGGGACTGCACTTCCACCACTAGACACTTACCATTAGAATAATACAAGGGTCTGTGCTAGGCCCTCAACCCTTTGAAAACTACTTCCTTGAAGCACAGGCAATGGTAGATGGCCTGTGGTTTACCAAGACTGCAGATGACTGGTAACTGGATGCACTAATATAGAGTCCTCAGTGATGGTAACATATTGCAGAAGGGGCTGCCACACACAAGTGATTGGTACCAAACTCATGGACTGAACCCTAAAGCATACAATGCCTCATTGTCCCCTTTGGCAATAAAGTACTCCTACTAAGAATGATATACATAGCACCACTCTAAGCTCAAAGTCATTGTTGTGAGACTTGGGAACACATGTTGATAGCAATGTAAACTTTCATCGCTATGTGTCCATGGTGATGACACACTCATTCTGCATTGTACATATTATACAAATGAACATCACATGAAAGACCAGGGTGGTCATACCTCTGCTGTATTCTACCATTGTCAGACCACTAATTGAATACAATGTTCCCTTTACTCTGTACCTCACCAGACACCTGCAGCAATTGGAGAAAATACAGGTTTGTTCCTGGGAGACTCCTAGGGCCTCCAAACATGACATATGTGAAAAGATTGAAAGACCAGTCACTATACTCAGTATCATGCAGACTGTTGAGACATGACCTATGCCTGCCGTAGAGTCACAGTCTCAGACCCTGCCTGTCTGGAAATACTGGGCTTATGTAAATCAAATGGGACAAGAATAACTTGTAAAAAATAAAAAAATGATTGGCTCCAATTATGCATGCCATCAGCTGTGAATTAAATATTTAATGAATACACTGCGTGTGAATCAATGCTCCTCAGCATACCTCTCAGCCTCTTAGCACAAAAAAATCTGGACAAAGCCAAAAATAATGGGGGGATAAAACACCAAAAGTAGGGACAAATTTTAAATATTGCTGTTATAAACTTAGAGAGTTGCTAGAATTAAAGGTGTTGTGTTACCGTGCATTTTTTCAAGTATATGAAGTCTGAAAGTCAAAAGCTTGTCATTATTTTGTGAATTCAGTCCTCTCTGATTTGC
Organism: Protopterus annectens; assembly: GCF_019279795.1. Classification (NCBI taxonomy): domain Eukaryota; kingdom Metazoa; phylum Chordata; order Ceratodontiformes; family Protopteridae; genus Protopterus; species Protopterus annectens. The sequence goes on from NC_056728.1 coordinate 401,541,144, forward strand.
CACAAATACTCAGAAAATCACAAATTTTATTGGGAATAGACCAAAAATATGGGGCAAAAATATGAACTTTCTATGAAAAATCTGTACAGTTGAGAGGTATGCTCCTCAGTGACTCAGTTCAAGTGCAACCTTGACTACTGGTTGGGTGATTGTAAAGTCATCTCTGGGGTGGCACCCTCATGGATAGGGCCAGTTGGTGCTGCCCACAAAATTGTTCTGCTAAAAAATGACCATCCAACTATGCTTAATAAGGGTACTTGTGTTTTTACACAGTTAGACTTCTAAACACCCTAGGGCCATTAGGCTAGCAACCTCCTATGAACCTATTAAACTATGAACCTATGCAGATCTCCCAACATCTTGTGTCCCTTATGGCCTGCTGATCTCATCTACTGTAAGTTCACCTGCACTCTTGTAAGAGTCAGACTTGTGCTGTGACACAGGCGTAAAGTACTGTATTCTGTAGTCTGTGTACTTAGGTAGGGATTCTGTTCTCACTGAGGTCAAATGCATGTATGTAAGTGTGTGTCTAGACAGAAGAGAAGCAGTGTGTATTCCACAGCTACTGCTGCAATACCATGGATTGACAGTATTCTGATTCCTGCGGATTCATATAGATCCATTTCATGCAGCCCACCCAACATCTTATGTCCCACATGGGCTGTTTATATCATCTACTATAAGTTCACTTGCACTCTTGTAAAATCAGAGTTGTACTGTGGTGCATGCATAAAGTACTGTGATCTGTAGGTAGTGTACTTATGTGGGGGTTCTCTTCTCACTGCAGTTAAGTGTGTGTGTGTGTGTGTGTGTGTGTGTGTGTGTGTGTGTGTGTGTGTGTGTGTGTGTGTGTGTGTATGTGTGTGTGTGTGTGCATGTATGTATGTTTAGACAGAAGAGCAAAAGTGTGTATACTAAAGTTACTGCTGCAATACCATAGATTGACAGTATTTTGATTCTTGCAGATGTCTACACATACATTTTATGCAGCTCACCCATCTTGTCTCCCACATGGCCTGCTTATGTCATCTACTATAATTTCACCTGCACTCCTGTAAAAGTCAGACTTGTGCTGTGGAGCTTGTGCAAACTACTCAGTTCTGTAGTCTGTGTACTTAGGTAGGGAGTCCATTCTCACTACAGTCAACAGTGTGTGTGTGTGTGTGTGTGTGTGTGTGTGTGTGTGTGTGTGTGTGTGTGTGTGTGTGTGTGTGCGTGTGTGTTTGTGTGCATGCTCTTACTTGACATTACAGAGAGCCTTTACACCAGCATGTGGACATTGTTACTACCATATTTTCCTCAACAGACACTGCTGATGTCATCAGTTATATCATATGTTTGGATATACAGTACTCCCACCAGGGCAGGGTCAGACAGCAACCTGGAGGCCAGACAGATGCCCCCTCATCCTATACCAGCCATATTACAGTGATATGACATGTTGTAGGCCCTGTGTTATCTTGTTGAGAAAACCCTGTGGTCTCTCTAGCTGCTACGTGTCTGGTGAGGTACATGCAAAAGAGAACATTATACTTACTCTATTCCTGTTCTGATGAGATTTGACTACAGTGCTGTCATACAGTCCTAAGATCTGAATATGATGGTTTGACGTATGGTGTGCAGAATATAGGATTTCTATACCAGTGTGGACACTTGGTGGTCAAAGTTCAGAGTGCTATCCACATGTGTTCCCAGTGCTGGCATCACTAGGTGTCAGCATAGCAGGATTATTATCAATGCTGTGATTAACATGGAATTCCACTTTTCAGATGGACAACATAAAAAAGACACATTTCTGCATTTGGTTGTAGATCATGTGCCTTTTTCCACATTCATTGTCTGTGATAGCACCTCTTGTACTATGTTATCATCATTGCTGGCTTGATTGCACCCAATATGCATGAATCAGCAAACTTGGTAAGCAAAAGGCCATAAACTTTAGCCTGAACTGTCAAGAAATAGAGTCCAAACAGTGAGGGGCCAAGCACAGATCCATGAGGTTTGCCAGTGGTGATAGCTCAGGTTGTTTCTTCAACTTTCACGGTATATGTTCTGTCAGTAAGCCAATTAATTACCCAATTACTGAATTAAGGATTAATCCCCAGCTGGGACGCTTTCTCAATGATACCTGCATGGGGATTGTGCCAAAACCCTTGGCCAGAGCACAATAGGCTACCTTCATCCCGGCCTATTACACAGAAACAATGGCCTGTGACAACATCACAGATCACCTATGGCATGACTTATCACATACACCTTCCTGATATAGTTGAATACATATGTCAACACACCCTCCACATGAACTACATCCCCATACAAGTGTGCACATCAATATGCATCCATCTGAGTAGAGAGGACAGCACCTGATGCATGCATGTACAGAGACATCCTGACTCTCCTCGACTGTGGGGTAGACCAACATGTAATCATGGACCTCTTCTACATCTACACTAGTTACATTCCACTTGTGTGCAATAGACCTGTGTGAGTTGTTAATTCTATATAATATCTGTTACATCAAAAAGGTCATCAAGAGTATGCATGATGACAACAGCATCATCTTGTGAAACTTGACCAGGTCAAGGCATTTGACACAAATCCACAGTGAGGTATTCACTCAACACTGTCATATATAGCCATAAAAAGTTATAGCACCAAATGGGTAGACCAATGTATAAGGTACATGGCATCTCACTATGTTGACATGTGTGACGTGACCTAAATCTCAGGTCCAGTGATCAGGTCCATATATCAGGGCTGTCTGCTATGCCCTTTTCTGTCCATTAGTTAAGTGGTGGACATCACAGATGACATACACATGCTGTGGGCAATCATTGACTCCAGCTGTGATATTATTTTAATACAGACAGTAGCAACACATACCAAACATTGCTGCCACAGTCATGACAGCAACTGCATTGACAAGATGCAAGGGATTTGTTAATTCAGGAAACAAACACACCACCCAGGTATAATGTGCACATCACACCCTATAATTAGACCAATAAGTATGTGACACATGTGCTGGGGTAGATGGTAAGTGGCACATCTATCAACATATGGTCACAGTACTGACTACTCCTTTGAATGTAACACAAGTACTGTGTATGTGAAGAACATCGACATCAGAGGCCATAATACCTTCATAGTTCCCAGCCTTCATGACACCAATAACAGTGTACAATGCACCCTTCTTCATGTACCTTCTGACACCTCTTCCAGTGATGTGTAACGGAAGTATACCACCTTTGTCACAGTGTGATGTCACACAGCTTATTGGCCGTACCTAGGTATTCTTTCTGTGAAATATACATGACTGTGTGATGGTGCAAAACACCAATCAAGTTGTTACACCAGATGCATGTGTCCTACCTGTTCTGCTTATACACACACACACACACACACACACACACACACACACACACACACACACACACACACACACACGCACACTACATACATAGGTGTTTGACAACATTATTGGCATGTATATCATTCATGACAGTGTGGATTGTGCTCTCTCTCTCTCTCTCTCTCTCTATATATATATATATATATATATATATATATATATGCCATGCACACAAGGCAACTAGCCTGTATTACCCATACTGTCACATACAGATATTGCAGTGCCCTCCTAATACCTCCAGTAGATGTTACAGTGCCAGGACAGTGTGCATGGTTACCCTCATAGAGTGTGGATATATCATAACAGTTGTTCAAGTGTGTGTGTGTGTGTGTGTGTGTGTGTGTGTGTGTGTGTGTGTGTGTGTGTGTGTGTGTGTGTGCAAACTCATCTCTATGCACTGTAAATCACATATGTCATTTCAGAGGCATGGGATTACTGGTGATATTATTCTGATATTGTCCATGATTGTGGCTGTTTTTTGTAATGTTTTCCATGAAGCTTTACTTGTGACCAACTTGCTAGAGACCTCTGCTGAGAGAACAGTCATATTCTATCATATCAGTTTATACAGCTTCTCAATATGCATTCCACCCCAATTGTATGTTAGATCCCTGATAGATGTCTTCACACAGGCATCCTCCCCATTGTTATGTCACCTTGTGTGACAGTCACATCAAACACATTTTCACTGTACAGTTTTTATTGTATCATATAGATATGCAATTGGTGTTGCTGTTATAACCATTTTCCATTGACATAACCTCCTCTGCTGTACATTAGGTAGTTTCACCAGTCCTCTTTCCCTGTCTTCATTCTTACAATTCATGTGTGTGTGTGTGTGTGTGTGTGTGTGTGTGTGTGTGTGTGTGTGTGTGTGTGTGTGTGTTTGTCCATATTCAATGCACACACTTCCCCTGAGTGCTCATTTTACATGACAGTCCATGTCCTGTTATGGATCATTTACACAGCTTCAGTACATAATGCCAGGAATGGGATATCACAATACTCTGCACTTTAGGTACACCATCCTGTACTGTATTTGGGCCATATACTTCACATTCATATATCCCAAGATGTCCAGATGTGTTCCTTATAAAATTTATGACTTTCTGCCATATCACTGGGATGATCTCAGGACTGATGTGAGTCAATATTAAACACACCTGAACAAAGTAAAATAAATTGCAGTATCTGTAGGAACACAGATACACTTTATTGAATACAACACCTCCAGTAAGCGCTTTCATCTCCTTTAACTCATACAGAGACTTCTTCAGGCTGAAGTTCATAAATTAATCACACACATGTTAAACACATCTGAGCTCATACCTCTGAATTGTCCTGACTTGTGCAGAATGTCCAGTTTTGTCTCATATTTTTGATCTTTTCCTCATAACATTTTGGTTTTCTGGCAACTCCTTGGCATGGCATTGCAGATTGAATTCAAAAATTGAAGACAGACAATTGAGTTTCAAACCTCATGCTATTCAGAAAGTGTTGGCTACTGTAGAACCTACTATTGTATCAACTTTTTAAGTTTGGAAGAGCAACAATAAAGATCTGTCCCTATTTTTGAGCCTTTGCCCCCCCCCCATTATTTATGGCTTTGTCAAGATTTCTTGCTCTAACAGGTTGAGAGGTATGTTTAAGTTTCATTCTAACATATTTCTTTGTGACATCTATATCAAATATGTCCCTATTTCTGGTTAAATGTCCCCACATTATGTTAGCCTTTGTGCAGATGTATTGCACTAACAGATTGATGGCTATCTGTGAAACCCTGGTGATCATTGTGGCATTTTGTGCAAATCAGCAGACCTCAGGTGCTCTGCTTGAAATAGAATTGATATCTGTTATTGCTTTAATGTTTTTCTGGCCAGCAACACTGCTGCCAGCCATAAAACCTAGCTTAGATGTGCCATGTGGCATTAATATGCATTGCGTGCTGCCACTCGCTGCCCACTGTCATGCAAACATGTACGCACCGTGTAGGCTTCACGTGGAGCCTACATGGAGTTTATTGAGTCCCAGGGTCCTCCTTTGAGATTTCATTATAAATATTTTAGGTAGTAGGCATTCAGTTAGAAAACAAATCTAAGACTGCAGTTCTAAACACAGAGTTTCTAGTCCAGCATACCTCTAAATTTGACTCCACAAGTTTATCTGATTGAAAGTATGACATTGCTGCTATGTCATGTTACAACTGAAATATATAAATATATTTTCTATTGAAATATTTAGGGAGTTTTATTTCTGAAATAATGAGAACTTTGTACAAATGTATTCAGATTTTTTTTTACCCAGCGTTTTCTGCAGAAGGCAAATAGACCGCAGGCTGAAACCAAGGGTAGTGCCAAACAGTGAAAAGAAACCTCTGAAAACACTGGATTCACTATCTGTATATAAGGAGTCATATGTCAGCTTCCAAAAGGCAGGTTACATTATAAAAAAAAATCATAATTTTCTAATAAAATAGTTTTGAAAAAACTCAGTGATACTGTCCAAGTAGAATGAGCAGGTACACTACCTTAGATTGTGTTGAAATCACATAAATAAATAATGGCCATGTTGCTCTTTGACAGATGCTGCCCCCAAACACACGGTATCAATTATTATTCAAATGTGACCCTGTAACTGCTATGTGCTTTCATACATCACCTGCCACCCAAAAACACATTCAGTATATTTCTGATGACTTACTGAGGAAAAAAACATTGGCCACAGTGCCACATTTCATCTTGTTTTTGTCAGACACAGCCACTGAACTCACAAGAACCAATATAATTTTTATTTGACAGTGATCATATAATAACCCTGTACTTTCAAGTATAACATGCTTCTTCACTCCCTTTACCAAAAGTACATCCTCCTTCTTAGTGTAACTCTTATAACTGATTGTGAGGAAAGAGGAAACAATGTCCACAGTAATTGATTTCTACATCTTGCTGTTGAACACATTCACATACATATGCCCTGTGCCTAAACTAGCTACATCAGTGTCAGTTTTGCACACAGTAATTGTGGTGAAACTAAATACAATTAAAAAAAATATTTTTTTTGTTGTGGGCAGTGACAGCTATTATTGCTGCCCACAGTTCTATCTGGCATCCTGCCAGAAATTAAAATAAAATACATACCTGGAAAGGAAAAGCTCCACGAACGGGGTGTATATTATATAAGCAAAATGTCGAACACACAAATCAGAATTTTTTTTCCCAGGGCAAAAAATCATTGATCCGGAAAAAAAAATCCAAACACAAAATAAAGTGGGGGACTTTGCCCCCACCCCCCGATGTGGGGGGCTGTACCCCCTTCAACCCCCCCCTACTTAAATATACGAACTCCGAGATCACCACAGTGGAGGAAATGGCAAAGTCCCAAAAATGGCCCAGTGATTTGTTTTCCCTAGGAATAAAATCACTGTACCGTGCTTTCGTTTTTTTTTGCCATTTCACATAATGATGTTCGACTAAACAGCGTTTGCAATTCAGTTCAGTAATTCACTAATATAATTGGGACCTCACTAATGATGTATATGACTGCAACTCTTGCTAGTCGATAGTAATTTGACTAAAGATTGCTGGGAAAGCAGTGTGCAAAGGTGCCCTCGGGATCACAGGTGCTTAGAGCACATAATGTTAGGACATGGGTTGGCTACCCATTTCCTGTTGCTCTGTTTTAGGGGTAGAATTTAGATATCATGCTAATAAATAGCATTGTTTCAAACCTCCTGGTTAAGTTTCCCACAGACTTTAATGAGAAGTCATGGGCTAATTATTTTGCTAATGTAGTCACTATACTAGCCAAATATTACCTTATAGATGTGCTGGAAAAATGTTTTTTATTTTATTCAAAAATGACTTAATGCTGATGTTAAAATAATTAAAAATATACTGAAACAGAGAAAAGTTGGTATTAACATCAATTTATTAAGCATGTACTGCTGAATAAATCAACAGCCCGCAGGCAAGGGGTTAAACTATTACAAGACAGGAGACAATGTCCAATGTCAGAATGGCATACATGATTTAATTTTAGCAAAACAAAACCAAATTAATTATTAAAACTGAAGTTACTGAATTCCTTGGAATATCAGATGACAGTGAAATCATTTTTTCATCATGTGGCATAAATGGTACTACATACACAAATATGTTTCAGTTTGTAGAATTTGATGTAGCTACATTGATGGTAACCTTGATATGGAAAAACTGAGATAAGTTAGTATCATAAGGGCTAAACATGCTGCAGACAAAATTAATTAATTAGATGTCATATGTGTTTTAGTCCTAGATGAAACTTTTAAAGTATGACTATAAGTTTAAAAGCAAAAATACCATGTTAGTACAACAAAAAGTTACAGACCTTTATTACAAGAAAAGGTCATATGGGTCCAGATTCCAAATGTGTTGCTCTCAGTGTAAGTCTGCCCCGATTCTGAAAGACCTGCTTTCAGTATAAGTGACTTACTTTGGTGTAAGGCCTGTTTATAAGAAGGCTTAATTCTGGGGGCCAGCTTCCAAAACACCTGTTCTCAGCCATGCAGTCTGTAAGAAATTCCTTTTAAATTAACATGAATCTGTAAAAGGGGTAAGTTCAGTTGCAAAAGCAAGGTATAAAAATTGTTTGCCATCTAATTTGGAAAATAGAAAAGACTACTGTAAATATGTTAATACAGGAAAGGGTGTACCTCACTCAACAGACTCTTTCTTATTAAACAATATCCGGCTGCATGACACTAAAGTCATAGCAGAAACTTTCAATATGTATATTGCATCTATAAATAATAGTTCAATTCAAAAGGTAGGGGACACATTTCATGAATAGTTAAATAAATTGAGAATTCAGTTTTTGATTTAGAAACTACTCAGATATGTGTAAGGGAAATTAAAAGAAACAGCATCACATGTCTAGAGTCAATCCCAAGATCATTAATATATCTAATCTGAGAAGTTCATATATCAATTACAAAACATTTTCAGATGTTTATCTAAAGGCTGTGTGAATGGGGGAAATCTGTTGTTTTATCCATATATAATGGCGGTAGAGCTAACTTTATTTAAAATTATAGCTGTATATCTTTAACATCAGTCTTAAGTAAAACCTTTGAAAGATGTATGATATTGACACCAACAAAGCAGAACATCTGTAACAATGCCTTTGACATAAATAAACATACCCCAGAATTCAATAAACTCCATGCAGGAATAGTGCTATTCCTGCACGGAGTGAACATTGTCTGTTTCTGCATAACCTTAACAGCAGTGTGACTTACATATTCATGAAGGCACGCTACAGCTAAGGCTAAGCAGACATGAGCAATACTGAGTGCAGGGCGCTTGTTTTAGTAGTGCCCACACATCCAACATACCCTCTGCACTCTAAAAGTGCTGTATGGCACCTTCTAAGTGCTTTCAGTGTCTGCAGACACTGAAAGCAGCTATTTAGATAGTAAGCAATGAAGGGGTGTGTGACAGGTGCTGTCACACACCTCCTGCATTGCCAAAGTGCCTCACAACACTTTCTAACTGCTGACAGTTTCTGTGGACATGGAAAGCAACTATTTACATAGTAAGCAATGCAGGGGGTGTGTGACAGATACTGTCATACACCCCCTGCAATGCAAATGTGCCGTACGGCACCTTTAACATGTCCCAACCTCTCAGAGCAAAAAACTGGCCAAAGCCTAAAAATGATGGGGGGATAAATTAGGTTAGAACATAAATATTGCCCTTAAAACTTAGAAAGTGGATAGAGGAGCAGGGTTTGTATTAACATAACAACATGTAGGGAAGGATTAGAAGTCTAAAACTCAAATGTATGCCATTATGTAGTGACTTCATTCTTGATATGTCCCATACAGACTTAGACAGTAGATAGAATGACAGATAGTGCATTACCAAATATGACTTACAAGTAGTAATGATACATGTAATTAAAGTGCTTTTATTATTTTTTTTCCATTCTAAGTTACGCTTAAGCATAGCCGAGCAGGTTTGCTTGTTATGGCCTTCTGCTCAGCATTGCTTAAACATCTCATAGGAGTTAAATAAAAATGTATAGATAAAATCCTTAGCAAAGAGATATCATAGTGGTTAGAAGCCTAGCTTTGTATGCTGGAGTTCATGGTTTGAGTACCAAAACAGGCACTTTATTTTTACATGGGAAAGCATTGTTAAAATTAACTTTTTATGTTAAATTATGTAGTAATTGATATTTGTTACTGAGGGTAATGTAGCTGCTCCAAAATGGAAGTGTGAGTGCATATAACATGTGAAATCACCCATGTATATACAAATGTACCACACAGTATAGTCACAACCCAAGGTAATGTAATGAAAGCACATGGTGGATATCATGCAAAGTAAATCATATACACTTAATAATATGTTAGTAATGGTGAATTAATCTGCAATCCTGATTTTTTTTAAATGAAAACTGAACAATGCTAAGCAGTACTCAGCTATGCTTAGCCAGTTTAAGCATTGCTTAGAAGTAAATTCTAAGCAGCAGTTAGCTCAGCTAAGTGGATTTATGCACTGTTAAGCAGTGCTCAGCATTTACCCCTTTATGCACTGTTCAACTCATCTTAGCAGATTTGCGCACCAATTAGGTGAGCTTAGCATTTTCAAAATGGTCCAATGACAGAAAAGTGCAGGAATATGGCCTTATTTAAAATGCATAGATGGGAATACAGCCATAATCTGTTGTAGTCTGGCATTGGAGAGGGAGTGCGCTTTCTGGCACAGAGCTGGGGCATTCAGGAGTCCAGGGTCATGGTTGGGCTCCTTGTAGAAAACCATGATGACAGACTGCTGCAGGGCCAGTACCAGGGCTCTCAGTACAAAGCAGAGGCCTGGGACCTTCTGACATGTGACCTCACCAGTGGCACAGGAATCCCCTGAACTGGTGAGCAGGTATGGCATCACCATTGTGACCTAAAGTGGAGGAAGTGGGAGCTCTTGGCCCAGTGGATCCAAGATGCTTGGGCACGGAATGCTCCAGTAGTTAGTAAGTATCTCATCCATAGCTGTACCAAATCCTAGCCTGAGTATGTGATAGACAGGTATGCATAATGTTTGTTTTCTCCCCCTATAGCTGAAACAGAGAGGGCTAGCAATGCCAATGCCCATGCCGACAGACTGACAAAGCTGCACTGACAGGCTGGTGAGTGCAGATCTACCTTGCAGTATATAGTGAAATAAATAAGAAGGAGTAAATCATTTACTGCCAGTAGGTGTAGTGTGTTCTGTGTCTAACGATTAAATAAAAAAATTTCCAGACTAATACTGATCTACAGGATATGCAGTAGTAAAGCACTGTGTCATATAAGTACAATAAAGACCTAAACAACCAGTTGTTGCATTTACTCTGGGATGTTGTTATACAAATAAAATGTGTAAAGGTTCTTCGCAGAAAATATGGCTTTGGCAGCATGAATTTATCGAGGTTGTTCTGAGAACAAGCTATTATGCAAAACAGTACATTGTGGAGCTGTAAAACAAGATATAAATGAAATATGACATATGTTATGCACCTAGATCTGAACCCTCAATAGTAATATCTAATGTATTATAATGTGTCCCCTGCACCATTGCCTTGTGTTAACCTTTGCTTTCCAGATTGTATTACTTCAAAGGATTAATACACAGTACAATAACTGTCTGTCATGCATGAATCCCAGGATTACAAGGTCAGACTGTCTAACCCACAGAGTAATAGGCAGAAATCAGTCAAACAAGCAACAGCAGTTCCCAAGTAGCTCAGTGTGATGAGAAATAGCCTTGTTGTTTGTATTAGCACACCCAGATATGGCTTGAATCCAGGGAGTGGTACTGAGATGTGTGCATATATACACTCAAAAAATCTTGAATATTTGTAGAAACAGTCAGATAGTGGTAACAGATATTTTCTCCACATGTCTTACAGGTAAAGAAACATATGTAGTACCTGTAGGAAGGGTATTCCAATATACCAGGTACAACTGTCTCACTGTCCAACCCCATGCTTACAAATGACAGCAGGATAGGTACATATGCCATGCACTCTTCCTGATACATGTCTCTCAAGTGTCACACTGTCATGGCTAATGGTCATTGCTGCCAATCACTTTGGACACAGATAGGAATCAAGGTGAAGTATGCCAGTAGCAGACACACATGACATCAATTCAGGGTACCTCTTCTTCGTCAGATATGTAACACTGACATGCACAAGCCCCCCTAGTAATGTAGCTATAGTTGCCCCAGTCTGCCCCACACCATTACAGGTTGACATTTTGACAGGTATGTATGTGCTACAGAAGCTATGGGCCATTGGTAGATGTAAAGTCAGAGCAGACTTGTAGAGTATTGAGCAGTACTGTTGTGAAAAATAGAAGCCTATACAGTTGTTAATGGACTTTTTCTCTCTCCCCCCCCCACCCCTCATTTGCATCACTAATTATTATTCATATACTATGGGTATGTTTTTCAGAAAAATTAATGTTGGGATTTCTGTTCTATTATTGTTCATATATTTAATTGGTTGCATATTAACATACATTGTTCAAATACCATTGTTGGCAGCCTGTTGCCGTCAATGTAACTGGGTGCTATTACAATGCTTACTGTTGTTCCATTTATGCATGTGTTCTGTTTGCTATGCAACTGTTTAAAATCTGTTGGTTTGGGTTAATTGGAACATCCACCATGGTGTTATAACTAATTTTGAAATGTTTTGTTCATGACTAACCGATATATTTTGGATAACCTCAACACCATAGCACATTTGGGAAGGCAGATCCCGGCAGCTTCACCTGTCTCGCCTCATCTGGCCATGTCACCTGGCCCTAGCAGGTCTGGGACCCAACCTGGAGCTTCCTCATCCACTGGTCTTGCACCACCTTTGGGTGGAACCACCATAGAGGACAGGGCTAAACCCCTTGGGTGTGGGCATGAAGAAGAGCTTGTCACCAGATGCAAATTCCGGGGTAGGGTCATCTGCTCCGAGTTGGATGGAAAGCTGCACCAGATGGAGGGCTGGTTGGTGCACCTGGAGGGGCAGACTGCCCCTGCTGTCCACTCCCTAGCCCTGCCACCTTCGGGGCTGTGAAGATGCAGTGGTGACTGCCCATGGGTGGGGAACGGAGTCACACTGTATCCATTTGGGGGCTCATGGGCCTCTGATTCCCAATCACCCTCCCTGTCCAAGTTGTTTACCCTCCTCGTGTGTCATATACCACCCCTGTCTGCTGTCTTGTGTGTCTTGTCTGTTTGTGAATGCAGCCTATCCTAAATAACCTACCTCTCCAAACATACCTGCAGCCTTTCCCCAACATCCCACTCTCACCTTAACAAAAAAAGGGCATCTGTCCCGCAAAAAAAAAATCATCGCCCCATACATAGCTCTACAATTCGCCCACATGTCAAGTGAGATAAATCAATCAATACTCAAATTAATCTACAAATGTATGTTGCCAACACCCCTCCCTGTAGGGTGTGAGGCTGTAAATTCCAAATTTTCCACATCAGTCACAGCTGTTGCTGCAGTAGAAATGTAGAGCTATGGTCATTTCCTACACCAATCCTGCACATCCCTAGCTAGTTTCCTAATGTTTTACCCCCTGCTTGCCCCATTTCACCACTTTCCTATCACCCTTTTTTCTTTCCTTTATTTAAAAGTAACTCGGATGTAAGGAGGAATAAGTGCCGCTAAGTGAAGCTAAGAGACTTAACCGTCTGTTAGCATCACTTAGCTTCACACAAAACCATGCAAACTTGCTTACAACTGCTTAAAAGTTCTTTAATCACTCTGTCTCCATCAGCCCTTATTCTGTCCAGCAACAAAATAATCAGCCTTGCCAAGTCTTGAACCCAAGATGCTGAGCACTACAATCACAGCAACATACCACTGCACCATATGAACTGTGGAAAATTGTAGTGCTTTTACAAGCATATCATCCACTACAGTCATTTAACATCAGAAAAAAATAAACATCCTTAGTACTCTTATATGTGTGTGTGTGTATATGTATATATATATATATATATATATATATATATATATATATATATATACATATATATATATATCATCATTCTCTTTCGGCTTTTCCCGTTAGGGGTCGCCACAGCGGATCATCTCTTTCCATTTCTTCCTATCCTCTGCATCTTGCTCTGTCACACCAACCGCCTGCATGTCCTCTCTCACCACGTCCATAAACCTTATCTTAGGCCTTCCTCTATTCCTCTTACCTGGCAGCTCCATCCTTAGCATCTTTTTCCCAATATACCCATCATCCCTCCTCAGCACATGTCCAAACCAACGCAATCTCGTCTCTCTTGCTTTGTCTCCAAACTGTCCAACATGAGCTGACCCTCTAATATACCGATTCCTAATCCTATCCATCCTAGTCACACCGATTGCAAATCTTAACATCTTTAACTCTGCCACATCCAGCTCTGACTCCTGCCTTTTTGTCAATGCCACTGTCTCCAACCCATATAACATAGCTGGTCTCACTACACTCTTGTAGACCTTCCTTTCACTCTTACGGATACCCGTCTGTCACAAATCACTCCTGACACTCTTCTCCACCCATTCCACCCTGCCTGTACTCTCTTCTTCACCTCTCTTCCACATTCACCATTACTCTGAACTGTTGATCCCAAGTACTTAAACTCGTCCACCTTTACCAACTCTACTCCCTGCATCCTCACCATTCCTCTAACCTCCCTCTCATTTACACACATATATTCTGTCTTAGCCCTGCTGACCCTCATTCCTCTGCTCTCTAGAGCATATCTCCACCTCTCCAGAGTCTCCTCAACCTGATTCCTACTCTCACTACAGATCACAATGTCATCTGCAAACATCATAGTCCACGGGCCTCCTGTCTGATCTCATCTGTCAACCTGTCCATCACCACTGCAAATAAGAAAGGACTCAGAGCTGATCCTTGATGTAATCCCACCTCCACCTTAAACGGATCTGTCACTCCCACTGCAGTCCGCACCACTGTCACACTACCCTCGTACATATCCTGTACCACTCTTACACTTCTCTGCCACTCCCGACTTCCTCATACAATACCACAACTCTTCTCTAGGCACCCTGTCATATGCTTTCTCCAAGTCTACAAAGACACAATGCAACTCCTTCTGACCTTCTCTGTATTTCTCCATCAACAGTCTCAGAGCAAACATTGCATCTGTAGTGCTCTTTCCTGGCATGAAACCATACTGCTGATCACTAATCATCACCTCCTTCTTAACCTTGCTTCCACTACTCTTTCCCATAACTTCAAGCTGTGACTAATCAGTTTTATCCCTCTGTAGTTACTGCAGCTCTGCACATCACCCTTATTCTTAAAGATAGGTACCAAAACACTTTTTCTCCACTCCTCAGGCATCCTCTGACTTTCCAAAATTTCATTAAACAATCTAGTTAGAAATTCCACTGCCATTTCTCCTAAGCACCTCCATGCTTCCATTGGTATGTCATCTGGGCCAACAGCCTTTCCATTCTTCATCCTCTTCATAGCTGCCCTTACTTCCTCCTTGCTAATCTGTTTCACTTCCTGATTCACTATCCCTACATCATCCAACCTTCTCTCTCTCATTCTCTTCATTCATCAGCCTCTCAAAATACTCTTTCCATCTACTCAACACACTCTCCTCTCTTGTGAGTACCTTTCCCTCACTATCCTTTATCACCCTTACATGCTGCACATCTTTCCCAGCTCTGTCCCTCTGTCTAGCTAATCGGTACAGGTCCTTTTCTCCCTCTTTAGTGTCCAATCTCTCGTACAACTCTCCATATGCCCTATCCTTAGCTTTCGCCACCTCTCTCTTTGCCATGCCACTGATCCTCCTTTACTCATGTCTACTTTCTTCATCTCTTTGTCAATCCCACTTCTTCTTAGCCAGCCTCTTCCTCTGTATACTCTCCTGTACTTCGCATTCCACCACCAGGTCTCCTTGTCCTCCTTCCTCTGTCCAGATGTCACACCAAGCACCTTTCTAGCAGTCACCCTTACTAGTTCTGCTGTAGTTACCCAGCTATTCGGTAACTCTCCACTGCCTCCCAGTGCCTGTCTTAACTCTTCCCTAAACTCCACTTCACAATCACCCTTTTTTAACTTCCACCATTTAATCCTTGGCACAGCTTTCACATTCCTCCTCCTCTTCTTGATCACCAACGTCATTCTACATACCACCAATCTATGCTGCTTAACTACACTTTCCCCTGCCACCACTTTACAGTCTCCAATCTCCTTAAGACTGGCCCTCCTACATAGTATATAATCAACTTGTGAGCATCTTCCTCCACTCTTGTACGTCACCCTATGCTCCACCCTCTTCTTAAAATACGTATTCACCACAGCCATGTCCATCCTTTTCGCAAAATCCACAATCATCTGACCTTCTAAATTCCTCTCCTTAACACCATACCTACCCATCACTTCCTCATCCCCTCTGTTCACTTCACCAACATGCCCATTAAAGTCCGCTCCAATCACTAGTCTCTCACCCTTGTGTACACTCACCACAACTTCATCCAACTCACTCCAAAATTTCTCTTTCTCTTCCATCGCACACCCAACTTGAGGAGCATATGCACTAACAACATTCATCATTACACCATCAATTTCGAGCTTCATAAACATCACTCAGTCAGACACTCTCTTCACGTCTAAAACACTCTTGGCATATTGTTCCTTTAGTATAACCCCTACCCCATTTCTCCTGCCATCCACACCATGATAAAACAATTTGAACCCGTTTCCTAAACACCTGGCCTTACTTCCTTCCATCTGGTCTCTTGCACACACAATATATCAACCTTCCTTCTCTCCATCATATCAGCTAGCTCTCTTCCTATACCAGTCATACTGCCAACATTCAAAGTTCCTACCCTCACTGCTACACTCCTAACCTTCCTCCTATCTTCCTGCCTTCGGGCACGCCTTTGCCCTCCTCTTCTCCTTCGGCCAACAGTAGCCCAATTTCCGCCAGCACCCTGTTGGCTAACAGTACTGGTGGTGGTCGTTGTTAACCCGGGCCTCGACCGATCCGGTATGCAATTATGAAAAGTTCTCCACATCAGTAATTTTTGGCAGAAGTTTTACGCCGGATGCCCTTCCTGACGCAACCCTCCCCATTTATCCGGGCTTGGGACCGGCACAAAGAAATGCACTGTGCATCCTCAACCTTTTACTGCAAGACATCTGACAAAAGCCTGACAAAGTGGGGGGATAATAGGCAAATAATACTGACATATTTGAAATATGGCTGTTATAAGTGTAGAAGTCTGCTAGAGTAGCATGGTTTGTTTTGGCATATATTTTCTGATAGATTTCAGGTCTGAAACACAAAAGATTGTCATCATTTACTGAAGTCAATGCTCTGGACAGTGGGGAGGTATGACTGCAGTCATGTAACAGAAGGGGAAAACACACTAAAGAGCTGCCAACCATTTCACCCAGCACCTTCTGAACTACAGTCAGACCAACACAACACTACCCCACATCAGCTCTGGGAAATTACTCATGCATTTGCAAATATATCATACATTACAGGGATGTAACTGTATGGAAAAGCAGACATGGTGAGAAATTGTCCACCCACAACCATTTGCATCACAGTCACAGCAACATACCAGTACCTCAAATGAACTCAAGAGTATAATGACTGTTTGAACAAACATATCCTGATTGCCAGTCGCACACTACACTGACATATACTGCCCAAAGTCACAGTCTACTGGGAATCCTGAGGTGTTACAGGACAGTCTGTTAACAATGGCCAGACATACATAACTCTCAACTGTACAGATTTCCACAGAATGTCCAGGGTGTGGGACCATATATATGGCCACTGCCACATACCACTTCCGGGAGTCTGCTAAGTCACTGGGATAATACCAGGAGTGATGCCACTAAATAATGATATACCCTACCTCTGAATGTCTTACTGCAAGACATCTGGACAATGTCTGACATTCTTGGGGGACAGGGGGCTGAAAAGAGGGACATATCTCACATAATGCTGTTACAAACTGAAACAGTTGCTGGTGTTACAGGGTTTGTTGTAACATAACATCTCTGAAGGATATGATGTCTGAAACACAAATGGATGTCAAAATTTACTGACTTCAATCCTCACATTATGCTACTGATTTCTCATAAAACAGAAATTGTCTAAGGAACAGACCAAACATAAGAGGCAAATCTCTGGGCATTCTGTGGACATCTGGATATTTGAGAGGTATGTCAGAGACATATCACGGTCAGAGTTGAAGTCACACAGAAAATGCATGTCTAGACAAACCCTGTTAATCTAGCAACCTTCTATGTGTATAACGGCAATACTTTCTTACAATCTGTACCTAATTCTGGAACTTTGTCCCCCATTTTGTTGGGCTGTCTCGACATTTCTTGTTCTGAGAGGTATTTCCACCTACCTTCTGTGAAGCTGTAGCCCCCATACCTCCATAATGTCCTCCTCACAGGCAAGGAAAAGGGGCAAGGCTCACATGAATGACTTAAATATAGGACTGCATTGCTATGGCATTGACTACTGGAAAGACAACACAGCTGCTCTGGATGCAAGTAGCAAGTGGGAGACACCAATTTGTGCACGGGCCATCACCTGCTCATGAGCATTACCTACAAAAGGCAAGCTGCTGCCTATACAAAACAGGTCTGAACCCATGTACACAAGGACAGACTGTGACTACACAAACCTAAAAATTTGCATTATTCTAATAAAACTCTTCAGCACTATAACAGGTATGTCAATCAGTTAAGCATGTAATGGAATGCAGAAGGGGGATGCAATAATGTGAAATAGGAAGTTAAACAGTAGGTCGCAACAAGGCTTGCTGAACACACATGTTGCTGTCCAGCACCTATAGCCATTCCTGCTGGCTCTGTCTGCAATGACATAGATCTGGCCCCTGAGTCACCCCAGCAAATGTCAGCTCATGTATGACTACTACTGGAGTGTCTGTTGTCCAATACTGACTGTGACACTGCTAGGCCAGCTACCTGGGATGTGGTAAATATTCATATGTCATCTGTGAATGCTACAATGACACATATGCTTGTCTTACAAATGTAAGAGACTTATATAGGGTATGTGCATAGTAAACAACTGGCACAGATGTGTGCGTTGAACTGTATGTTATATACTGAGCTCATGCCTTTCAACTGTCCAGAGTTTTGCAGACTGACCACATATTTGCCTCATATTTGTAGTCAATGCCTCATACAGTTATGCATTGTCTGGCAAATCACTGGCAACCCAGTAAAGACTGAAGTCATAACATAATAGCATACATTTGAATGTCAGATGTCATATCCTGCAGAGTATTCCTGTGAATGTGAAACTGTCTTTGCTAGCAACTAAGTGTGTTACAGCTAGATTTATAAAGTGTCACTATTTTTTGGCCTTTGCCCACCATTGATGTGTGCCTTTGTCCAGATGTCTTGCAATAACAGGAGCTAGGAGTCTTAGCATGAAACTAATGTCATTGCAAGAGTACCTTGTCCTGGAGGATGTTGACATTTATGCAATCATTGACACCAGATTTGCAGCTGTGGAGAGCACACTAATCTTGCCAGGTTACTCATCCCACCATATGTTTAGACCCCAAATGAAGGCCTGCAAAGCCACAGGAGGTGGAGTTTTAAACATTGTCATACACATACACACCTCCAGGCTGGCCAAACAGTGTGACACATGGGAGACATCCCAAGTACAGTTAACTGTTAAAAAAACACCTACTCAAATCATAGCTAGTTACAGACCTCCAACCATGACTCTGGACACCCAGTACACCTATCTGGACTTGCTTGAATCTGTTAAGATTCAACCATCTACCCTGCTCCTGGGTGACTTTACCCAACCATAGTGTGCATGATCTATTCCACCTGAACATGAATGCACAGATATTCCTTGGCTTTGTCGATGCCAATGCATTGGATTAGCTGGTCAACACTGCTATGACAGGTGGAAATATCCTGTACCTGGTCCTAACCAACATGAGTAGCCACTGTAGCACTCTTACAGTGTCATCCTCCTTGGTATGATCTGACCACATAGCCATCATTGTTGAGGTCACCATCTCCCCTGCCCCTCCCCCTTGTCAGGGTAAAAAAAAAATCACTTTACAAAACTGACTATAAATCTCCTCAGAGCAGGTATAAGTAGCTTTACAGCCACCATCCTGTCAGTTGGAACTAGCAGTAGTGTCCAAGCCTACACCACTATACTATGTGAACACATACATAGCTGTATGGACTCAGCAATACCTGACAAGACAAATCATCTCCCTCAAGGTAGGGTAAACCTCTGTGGTGGACAGCAGCAATACACAAATACCATAATAGCTGGAAATAATTGCTGGACAGGGCCAAGAAGGAGCATGTGCCTAATTGGAAGCAATGTTCCCTTGGTCTGAACAAGCAAATAAGGTCACAGGTGAATTACCCTTAGGCTAACTTTGAGTGCAAATTGGACACATCCACCAAGGCCAATCACTAGGCCTTCCACACATATGTCTGCAGTCCCAGAGGCAACACCCAAATCTGCTCTTTAGTGGTGGTCAATAACACCACATACACATACAGCATAGACATAGCCAACCTGTTGCAGACAGGTTAAGTGTAAACATAACCCTCCTGTCCCCCCATCAGTACACATGGACATGTACAGCACCTGCCCCCTCCCCTCTTCATTGGGAAGCAGGTCCATAATGCCCTTTCAAAGGCAACACACACAGAAGTCTCCATAAGCCTGATACCATCCCTGGCTGCATTCAACATGAACTCAGGCATGAGCTCTCAGCTCTATTACATGCTGTAGTCAACCAAAGCCTGAGCACAAGTGTCATCCCATCTGCACAGAGGACAGCCACTGTCATCCCTATACACAAAGGTGGATCAGTCCACTGACCCATCCAATCATATGCACATCAGCCTAACTAGCTTGATCTGCAAGGGCATGGAAGGCAGTATCAAGGACATTATAAATAGGGACATCGGCAACCTCAAAATGCTTGAGTCCATGCAGTGTGGCATTGTCAAAGGGAGATCAGGCCTGTTAAATCTGGTCAACTTCTTTGAAGCAGTCAACAAACACAAGGACAAGGGGAACATGGTGCACAGTGCCTACCTTCACCTAGCCTAAATCTCTCACAATAATCCCCAGGCAGCCATGATATATAAGCCTACACAGCTAGGCATCAACCTGTATGTTACCAGATGGGCAGCTAACTGGCTCAATGATAGTGTCCACTCGATGAAAGTAGTGGAAGCCACCTCTAGTAGTAGATTCTTACAGAACCGTATACCCCAAGAATTGATCTAGGGGGCTCTACTGTTTGAGATATACATTTCTGAAGTACAAGGCAAAACCAGTGGTCTGTGGTTCACCAGGTTTACAAATGATTGCAAGCTGGCCCCTGTCTTAAATTGCCCTACTGATGTGAGCATCCTCCAATAGGCCCTTACCCAAATGAATGACTGTTGCCAGAAGCATTGCCTCAAACTGAATCCCAGAAGATGCATCATTTTCCCCTGCTGTGGTAGATGCCATCCACACAAATTATGACAGTAATAGCAATGTACTGAGCATGCAATCAGGTATGAGGTGACTTGTGCACCAAGGTTGGTAGCAACCTGACAGTTTCTCACCATGTGGACACAATTGTACAGAAGGCAGTCTACATGCCCCACTTCACACATATGGGTATGTCATCCAAGAACCAGGAGGCTACAATGTCCCTGTCCTCCTCCCTTATCAGACACATTACCGAGTACAATGGCTCCTTTGGCATGTACCTTGCCAAGCAAATGCAGCAGTCGCAGAGACCACAGAGAATCCTGACCAGGCAAATCCAGGGTCTGCAACACCTATCCTATACAGATGGGCTTAAAGCCCTGTCCTTGTACTCAGTCTCATACAGACTGATCATAGGCGACCTGTGTCTGTCATACAAGGCCATGTCCAAACCAGCCTTGATGGCATTCCTGCATATCTGTAAGACAAACCCCACTCACACAACATCCACACAAGGCCCTCACCTGGTCTGTGACATGTATAGTACTTGTTGGTGGGATAGTGTAGTGTCCCACACAATACACTATCTATAAAATACACTCCCTCCCTATGTCTAGCAGAGTATGTGTATAGTTCTCTTGAAGAAGAAGCTGGATGACTGCATAGGAAATGGAAAAGACACCCCTGGGATACTTCGTGTGTCCCAGATGGACAGGGGAAACAGGTGCTGGCTTTAAAGGGACATGGGCGAAAGTCTTGGCTAGGCTTATGAGGGCATCTGGGCCAATAGCCTGGTATCATCTTATGAACGTATGCACCTAGTACTTTCCAGGTTTTGTGTATGTATTTCAGACTGCCCTACAGTGTTGTCTGAAATGAATCCGTTTGAGTCCGAACTGTGTAGGTACTGCAGTGATAGACTTTTCTCTTATTCCTTCTTTAGTTACTATCACGTATAGTTAAACTTTGTCATTGTGTCTGGTCTGTATAGCAGTAAGTCTGCTCTTACAGTACTTGCATATGCACTTGGTGACACTGTATAGCTCACTCCAATAGCATTGGTCTTGGTCACACTTACCATTCTGCTAATAGGCCCATCAAACAGTAGGATTTGTCACCCTTTGTTGAGGACTTTACAGTAGCTGTTAAAGAGATGGATTATGGCAGTCAGAGCTACTGTAACATCTGGCATGAAGGACCCATAGGTGGCAAAGCTGTGCAAGACTTTACTTGGAGTGTGTGTGTGTGTGTGTGTGTGTGTGTGTGTGTGTGTGTGTGTGTGTGTGTGTGTATGTGTGTGTGTGTGTGTGTGTGTGTGTGTGTGTGTGTGTGTGTGTGTGTGTGTGTGTGTGTGTGTGTGTATATCAGCAAACATAATACTGCATGGCATTAATTTACATATGTTGTCTTCCTCTCACAGGTGAACATGAGGGTTGGTGTCTCTCCCCCTCACAACCTGATGTCAGTGTCTTAATGGACTCTCATGATGATGGTGGTCATAGTGAGGCACAGGTGGGGTTGTCAAGGCTGAATCTGTGCCCTCAGTAGGTATCCCACTTTCACCCACAATGTCCCCATGCACACAGTCAGCATGCTCACACATATCCAGTCCCCAGCAGCCACAGATAATGGATAGTTGGAGGGTGGTGGCATGGAACAGGCTACTGGGATGACTATGGCAAGTGTGAGTGTAGACACTAGCCAAAGCCAGAGAATTGTCAAGGTTACACACAGGCAGATGGGACAGGGTTGCTTGATGGAGGACTGCTGCCCATCAGGCCCCTGTCACAAGTGTCACAGCAAGTGTCACCAGATGCATGTTACAGTCCATCATGGAGACACAGGTGCGTACTGACTGCAACACCAGACAGATGCTCAGGGTGATGAATACAGCACTTCTTACTATGCATGTGCTCAAACATTCAATGTCTGTGCTTGAGCATGTGGTGGGAGTAGGGCATCGGCCAGGTGGACGTAGGTCAGCAACATGATCAGCTGAGAACCCACATGGCCATGCACATTCACAGTCCCATAGTGACAGTAGCACAAGCTCTACCAAATGGAGGGTGCTGTCCACACCACACTGGAGCAGGCCATAGGCACATGGTTCTGGCTAGTCATCAGGGATGTGGATCCAGGAAACAACAGTCACCATCGGCGAGTAGTACTGCATCTGTCCTTGGGCCTGGTGGTGCCAGTGAGACTCCTGGCAGAACCAGTTCCTGCATCCCTGTCGGGAGACTGAACCATACATCCTGCCATGTACGGTCCACACCTGTCCAACATAGCCCTGTGTTGGGCATCCACATGGCTTGATTATGTGCATACAAACACTCACACATCTCTATCATAGGCAGGTCACCACCAAACATGCACAGCTCCTCTGCATGGCCCAGTTGAACTCCACCCCTACACACACACACACACACACACACACACACACACACACACACACACACACACACACAAACATGATGTCAACCATATGGCCAAGCCTAGGCCTGTGGCAATCCCACACCACACCCTGTGCATGTGATGATACTTGTGCCACATCCCTGTTATCCATACCATCGATGCAGGAACATGGTCATATGGGTCTGATGCACAAAGTGAATATAGTACAGTGTAGTAATGTAATGCTGTGTAAGGTTCTGTCTGCTGGCAATAAATATGGGTACACATCGAAGTGTATGCACCTTTTTAGCCATAACACATTATTGCCATTAGTACTGCTGACTGACTGTAGTGTCACGTACTGTATTCTGTTTGTGTTCCAAGTGTCTGTGTGTCTGGAGGCTGTGGGCCTGCTGACATTAGCAATGATGAGTATGGTGGAGTGGAAACACAGTGACCTTTTCATAGCTAAGGTACAGCTGTATATGTACATGTTTACCAGGTGTGTTTACATGCAACAGTGTGTGAGGGACAATTGTGGCAGACAGTGTGACCTTGCATACATACCCTTGGCACAGCCAGCTAGCCTTCATACATGTCACCTGGGTGTTTTATAGTACCACAGGCACACACATCCAGAGGAGGTTACTTGAATACTGGCACTAGGTTCCTAACAAGCTTAGCCATTACTTTAACTGCAACAGATTCACCTATCAGTACCTGTTGCCCCTGCCATTTCTATCCCATCCACTCACCTTCATGCAGTTGATGAGGCTGTGCCTGGTACTGTGCATGACATGTTTGGGGTATGTATTCCTGACACAGGTCAGCTTGTGTTAGTCTAACCTGACAA
Source organism: Protopterus annectens (assembly GCF_019279795.1). NCBI lineage: Eukaryota > Metazoa > Chordata > Ceratodontiformes > Protopteridae > Protopterus > Protopterus annectens. Next base: position 401,565,349 of record NC_056728.1, read on the forward strand.
TCACCAGCACATGTGTCTGCTAACTCATATACATGTCTGGCCTCCCGTGCTGGTAGTGCACACAGAGTCATATTCTTGTACACAGGGCAGCTGTCGAAGGGCTGAGCACAGCCCCTACCTGCACAGTGTTACAAATGATTGTGCTAGATACATAACACAAATAGCACAGAGGTAATGTAGTGTTGCAGTGTCTGCCACTACTATTCAAGTGAGTGACAATTACAGGAGCTGTTAGGATTGCAAATGGTAGAACCATCTAACACACACACACACACACACACACACACACACACACACACACACACACACACACACTGCTGCATGGGGGCATGCATTGAAACACACATGCAGATGGAGTTGATACTTCTCAGAGTATATGACCTACCCATTTATTTATGTGCAATACACAGTGATATGACCATTGCATGCACCACAGTGGCTTGGTGTTAGAAATTGTGTAATTGTGCTTGCACGGTGTATGACATCTGTATGGGCTGAAACTAGGTTGGCAATAGGAAAGTTCACAGGATGGAAAATGCACACAAAATGGTATAGCCATCACATACACACAGTAAAGACAGCCATAGGGGCTGTGCATATGGAAATACGTACACAGTTACCAATAGACATATCAGTAACCCTACATATCCACTAGTATGTACTATAGTGCTATGTACACATGGCATGCTGCACATAGATTATATGCCTGGGACATTAACACACAGCCTCTTACAACAAGCAATTTTGTGAATGCCTTCAAGGATGGTGGGATAACCCACCAGAAATAGTAACTGGTCTCATCTACTGCTCCTACAAACCTGGACAAGTAATAGAGTGACAGACTTTGTATCAGCATGATGTGTCAGTCAGGTACGATGTCTGATGCTGGCATGTGTGTCACCATGGTAACTGTGATATATTTGGCAATGATATAAAAGGAATGCTCATTGTTAGGGGACACAGACCACGTATAGGTTGCAAACATCTGGATATTCCGTGTACATCTGTACAGATAACTGATATGGGCTGCATAGTGTTACATTGTGCATGTGAGGCAGATGCCATTAACAGGCTCTTTAAAGAAATGTCATAGGTAGGGGGTCAACTGGCCTTAAAATGGCATAACCTACATACACAACAGCCACAAGTTATATGCTTCGCACACACTACTATAGTTGTTATTACTGAGATTAGAACCCCTCCTATCTAATTATTTGTACTATAGTATTACACAGTTATTGCACATGCCACAGAGCTTAGAGGGCTGATAAGTGTATACAGGTACTTCTAAGGTGAATGACATCAACAGGCCTTGTAAAGTATGGCAATGGGAAGTGTACTGGGTGGTATTCCAGTCAAAATGGTAAAACCCACACCCCCAGAGGATATGATTCTCACCCAAACACGCACACACAGGGAGGATATGATTCTCACACACACAGTATCACAGTTGCCAGTATTAGGTTTAGAACCCCTACACAATAGCCACAGGGGATATGCTTCACACACACACTACTATAGTTGTTAGTACTGAGATTATCTCATTGTTTGTACTATAGTATTACACAGTTATTGTACATGCCACAGAGCTTAGAGGGCTGATAAGTGTATACAGGTACTTCTAAGGTGAATGACATCAGCAAGCCTTGTAAAATAGGGTAATGGAAAGTGTAGTGGGTGGTACACCCCTCAAAATGGTATAACCCACAACCCCAGAGTATATCATTCTCACCCAAACACACACACATTAAACACAGGGAGGTATGATTCACACACACACACACACACACACACACACACACACACACACACACACACACACACACACACACACACACACACACACAGAGTATCACAGTTATCAGTATTGAGTTTAGAATCCCTACCTATCTAGTTACGTGTACTGCAGTGCTACACAGTTATCACACATGCAATGGAGATTGCATGATTTACCAGTGTCCTAAGATACATCTAAGGTGAATGACATCAACAGCCCTTGTAAAGTATGGCAATGGGAAATGTACTGGGTGTGAAAGACATCAGAATATGTTACCCTACAAACAAGCACACTTACAAACACTTTCACACACACTTATACACACACACACACACACACACACACACACACACACACACACACACACACACACACACACACACACATGCACACACACACATTTGCGAAAACTGAGAATAGAACCCCTGCCAATTTAGTTATTTCTACTATACTGTTACTTAGTTATTACATACACCACAGAGCTTATAGGGTTGAGGGCTGTCCAAAGGTACTTCTAAGGGCAATGACATCAGCAGGACTGCTAAAGTAGGGTACTGGAAAGTGTTGTGGGTGGGAAAATCCTCAAAATAATTAATCTTACAAACATATATACTTACAAACACTTGTACGCACACACATTTGCTAGAACTGAGAACAGAATCTCTGCTTATCTAATTATTTACACTATACTATTACATAGTTATTGCATGTGCCATGAAGCTTATAGGACTGAAGGCTGTCCAAAGGTATGTCTGAGGGGAATGACATCAGCAGGACTGCTAAAGTTGGGCACTAGAAAGTATAGTGGTTGGGAATGGCCTAAAACTGTTTCCCCTACAATTACCAGGACTGGGATTAGACCCCCTACCTATCTAGTTACTTGTACTATAGTGTTACACAGTTATCGCATGAACTACAGAGATTATACGGCTGACAAGTGTCCAAAGGTACTTCTAAGGTGAATGACATCAGCCAGACTACTAAAGTAGGGCAGTGGGAAGTGTTGTGGGTGGGAAAGTCCTCGAAATACTTCATCCTACAAACATACAATCACTTGTACACACACACACACACACACACACACACACACACACACACACACACACACACACACACACACACACACACACATACACACACACACCTATTTGTCAGAACTGAGTATAGAACCCCTGTATATTGAGTTATTTGTACTATAGTGTTACGCACTTATTGTACATGGTATAGAGCTTACAGAGCTGACAAGTGTCCAAAGGTACTTCTAAGGTGAATGACATCAACAGGACTGCTAAAGTAGGGAACTGGGAAGTGTTGCGGGTAGGAAAGTCCTCAAAATACTTCATCCCACAACCATACACACTTACAAATACTTATACACATGCACACACATTTGCCAGAATTGAGAAGAGAACCCCTGCCTATCTAGTTATTTGCATTATACTGTTACATAGTTATTGCATGCTCCACAGAACTTATAGAGCTGGAGATGTCCAAAGGTACTTCCAAGGGGAATGACATCAGCAGGACTACTAAAGTATGGCACTGGAAAGTGTACTGGGTGGGAATGGCCAAAAACTGTTTCATCTGCAAATAAACACACACACTTACATTTGCCAGGACGGAGATTAGAACCCCTATCTATTTGTACTATAGTGTTACACAGTTATCACACATGCTACAGAGCTTATAGGGCTAACAGGCATCCAATGGTACTTCTAAGGTGAATAACATCAGCAGATCTTGTGAAGTAGGGCAATGGGAAGTGTACAGAGTGGGGACATCCTCTTAATACTTAAACCTACAGACACACACACACACACACACACACACACACACACACACACACACACACACACACACACACACACACACACACACAAAGGCAGGTGAAAGTAAACAGCTAGTTGCTTGAGGTACAGGGTACAGGGTACAGGGTTTGTTTTAGCAGACATTTTTTGACATTGGAATGTATTGTGTGACAGACATCCTCAGATCATCACAGTGCTTTACCAGAGGAATACAAAATGTATGATGCACAGACCTATATTATGAGCCCAACTATAGACATTCTTGTCCAAAAAGGCCAGCTGAGAGGTGTGGTTACAGCTGATTAACTGATGAAGCTGTGTAAAAAGTCCAGCAATTTGGTGATATACTGGCTGGGGTTCTTCTGCTTGTGTGGTATTCTTCTTACCTGAAAAGTCATATCCTGGTGTCCATACCTCTCAACTATACATTTTTTGGCAGATTGCCTAGGTGTTTGTCTAGAAGTTTCATCCAGTCTACATAAACTTGTGTTTTTATGGCAAGTTAGTTGCAAATAATTAAAGACTGACATTACAAAATGACAGACATTAGTGTTTCAGACTTCATAACCTTCACACAATTCCTGCTAATGCAAAACGCATTATTCTACCAACTTTCTCAGCTTGTAAGAGCAATATTTACAACATGTGCCTATCATTGGCCTTTCTCCCACTTTTATTTATGACCTTGTCCAGATGTCTTACTGTCAGAAGTTGGGAGGTATGGGTGTGGGTACAGAGTGCATTCTACTGTGCTGAAATGCCCATTATATGTGTAGTATATTCCACATAGCACTGTGACTTCCAGGTATGTCAGTAGCAGGGCAGTACAGAGGTTGATAGGTTGTAATGACATTAGTAGGGTATTGGCCCCTGCCTGCATGGGTTATAAGTGCTTCAGGGCCAATACCCTACTAATGTCATTTCAACCTATCAACCTATACACAACTGTAAGTGGTTCACCACATTACTCTGTACTGCCCTGCTGGACAGGGGCTCTGTGTGCTGACATGTCTTAACATGGGCACATACTGATGTATCAAAGTAGCAGCAGCCCCTAACATTTTGTCAGTTAAAATTCCACCGAGTGTGTACACCAATGATGCAGAGTTTGTGGGAAAAAACAGACTGAAAGGTGTTTGCATAGTTTATACTGGTGTACTGCAGATGCTGTCTGTGTGATTGTCTAACTATGATACATTCCACCTGCCAGCTATATTATTTGTACTTGAGTGCCTTTATTCTGCTATTTCCCATTTTTTTTCTTCCCATTTCTGCCCTTTCTAAGCCCCATAGTGCACCACACAAACCTGCTGCTGAAATGTAAACACTTCTGCTGGTTCCTGTTGTTTTTTTTTTTTTTTAATTATTTCCATTGTGTTTAAGACCCGTGGTGCACCGCACACGCTCCTGTAGCTATAGTAAACAGTATTGAGCAGAAAGAACCCTCCCAGGGTTGTGAACATGCTCAGCATTTCTTGAACTAGCTCAGACACACTCCCTTGCTTAGCTGTGCTTAGCTGAGTGCAAATAGAGGCAGCAGAGCTCCAACGTGCCTACAGCATGCATGGCACACCCCATTTTCATGTCAGCTGCTTCTCCTGCTTACACTACGGCATTATAGTTCCCACATGGTTAGATGCATGTGAATACGGTCTCCCATTTTGCTATTCAATAAATTTAGCTCATTTGCATAGCCCACTGCCTTAGTCCCTTGTTACAGCACTACACCGGAGCCTATCTCCTTAGCTACCAGTGTTACCTTTCATTGTTTTGGTTCTGCATGCTACCCACTATAATGGCAAAATTCATATTTCACGTAAAGTTGTATTTTACATTTTTTTAAATTTTCTGTATGATCTTGTTTGCATGCTGCTGCACTATGCTTAAATGGCTGAAATTGGCAAAAAAAAATTAACGTTGAGTGTCATAATTTTAAAACTGTTTTCCATGCCAAATGGCCATATGTTTGGCCATTGGCATGCCTAATAGTCATAATACATGCTTTACTTTGAGCTGTCATGCCCCCATTTTGATTTTTGCAGAAATGTACATGGTTAGTAACCGAATACATTTCTGCAATGGACACTGCTCTGACATGGATGCCTACCTGCTTACTGAATCACTAATTCACAGCATGGTTTTCACCAGCAAATGAGGTAATTAGCATTATTCAGTGGTGTCCGTGTCAGAATAGTGCTGGTAGGCTTGTGCATGCTCCCAGCCTTGTTTGCTGGATAGCTCGGCAGCCATATTCGGTGCAATAGCTGCTACAGTATGCTGACAGGTAGATTTGGCTGTATTGAATCCCAGCCATAGCTTCATTAAAGGTAGGTCTACTGTGTCAAATTTAATTGAGTTTTATAATGCTGTAAGCCTAGCAAATGACCAGGAGTTAATGGGATCATTTATTTAGACTTTGCAAATTATTGATACTTGTTTTCTCTAGAAATTGTTTTAGCTATGGTGAAGTAAGATATCAATCCTTATATTATATGTTACTTCAAGGAATAGCTTACACGTGGAGCTTCAAGAAGACTGCCTTTGGGGCCAAGTAAGAGAATATAGTAATTAAGAAATACCACAGGGATCCATGATAGGTATGGTTTTAAGTTGATGTTTACCTGTTTTTCTGATACTTCCCAATCATGGATTGCAAAAGACGCAGATGATTGCCGTATTAAAACTGATTAATTATTTAGGTAAAGTAAATAGATGAAAAATTTTTTGAATTCAAGCCCAAAAATGTGCATTTTTGGAAGTAACATAGTCAGTAGTCCCCTAAATTTAAATGTTCAAATTCTAGGTTAAGTAGTCAAGATGAAAGATTTATGTTGTTTAAAGCATATATATTGACATGACAAGTAACAATGCTTTAAAGTAGATAATTTTTGCTTAACACATTTTCAACAAGGGATCCAAGAATCTTAGTCGATCTGTATTAGGCACTGATGAGACCCATTCTGGAATATGTCTGCCCTTTGAGCATATAATTAACTGCAAGTAGCTTCAGAGAAGATTTGCCAAATATATACCATTATAATAAGGGTTAGCACATACAGAAATGTTAATTTAATTACATCTTTTCAGTATTTCATACATACTAGGGAGGGGAAGCTCTGTTTAGCAGATCAAATATATAATGAAGGAGTTTATCAATCAATGTTTGGAGGAATAGTTCTATGACAAGAAATAAAGTTTAAGAAATATATCAACTTAAATAAGTTGGTTACAAAATGCAACAAAGAAAACAGACTTCTATGTTGCTCAAGTTGTTCTTATGCTGTGGGACTAACTATTCTTACATAGCTGATTAATTAAAAAAAAACTTAATGAATTTACTATAAATTTAAATTAAACTTATGGATAGGGGGATAGAGTTTTTGCCATGATTTAAAAGTAGCCAGTGTTCCTTGATAGCCTGTGGTTCTGATCACTTCATATAATACCCTATAAACCTGTGAACTGATAGGATAACAATTTCATCTAAATATTTAGAATTCTATCACTCCAAGAATGTTTTATTTACTTTACATTCTGACTTCTGTGACATCTCAGTGAACATATTCCTGCTTGAGGTGGCTCATTCTTTTGCAAGAAAGACATGCCATTCCATGCCCAGGGTAGGGAATTAACATCCTCTATCAGGAGAGATGATAGCAAAGGACATTGGGTCCGATCTATGACATTGTACACTGGACATCTGCAAGTAGCTATTAAGGAAGAGGTGAATTCTTTTAAACTCTCTAAATCAGTCATGATTGAACTGCAGTTTGCCAAAAACCTTTTCAGTAGACTGCATTTCACTATACTGAAAAATAAGTTAAAATAGCACTGCCACATTGTAATTATAACTTGAAGGTTACCCATCCTCATTGAAGAGGTTGTGGGACAGTGTAAATGCAGGAGAAAGTGTGTGTGTGTGTGTGTGTGTGTGTGTGTGTGTGTGTGTGTGTGTGGGGGGGGGGTCAATCCATGGATTGTCTAGCTTATTGTACTCTTCAAATAAACAACATTTTCTGGTTGATCTTGAAAGGTAGTTTTGAGTCCGTGAGTGCAGATTCAGTAAGTTGCATTGTGACCTGAAATTAAAAACCTCAGGAGAGAGTATGTATGAAGATATGTCACACATCTGCCATCTTTGCCATAGAAAGTTTTTATGATTGTTAAAAGTCCCTGTTTCAACCTCCTTTTACCTCAACAGAATGGCATAATATTATCACTGGATGACTGACCCACTTCAGTCCAGAAATGCACCGGTAACAAAGTCTGTCACAACATCAAGGGTCTAGATTTCAGGTAAGTATCCATTGACATCTCCACTGGTCTTACCAGCTGCCAGAAGTTTTGCGGTATTGTATCTTTCCTACTTCGGGCACCATCCCAGGTTAGACAGATAGAGCTCCTGTTGGAGAATAAGGCTAATAATCTTGCACATCCCTAACTGGTATTTATTTTTTTATCTCTCTCTAGCAAACTAAGCAGACATTGTCCAGAACATTTATTTAAATGTAGCTCTTCTGAGTTAAAATAAGTAGCATCATTCACAATGCATTAAAATACTTAGAATGTTTTACTACTATCAAAATATGTATTGTTAGACTTGACAGATTTAATGTCTCACCAGGCAACATGCATTATGTTAAAGAAGGGATTCCTATGCAACTATTTTAATACCACAAAATGATAATGTTACCATTTGTATAGTCTCTTTCATTTCATAAAATTTTAAGTTACATTCTTTGCCCGTGCTCAGAAATATAAACTGTACAACTGCTCACAACGTCTCACTTTTTACTGTTAACATTTGGTAGGTTAGCAATGACTTTGATTTAAGACATGAAACATATTTTGCTTCCCAAAATTCACTGCCAATGACAGACTTTGTGACTGCACCATAGTACTACAGTTGTTGGCTTTGATTCTGCAAATGTGCTGCCAAACTGGACCCATGACCACATTGTCAGGAATGCAATGCTACAAATGTATAATTACCCCACAGAATTAGCACAAGCAAATTGGTCATGCGTATGGAAATCATATAAACTATATTATCCTATCAGGATGGAAATTAAAACAAGAAGCTCGCATGCAGGCAACTGGTGGCTTGAGGTATTAACAAAAGAAGCAATATGGACTGGAACAACTTTTCTTTATGTGCCCATCTTGTAAGTACCTACAATTATGGCTTTCTGTTAGTTCAGGGATTCCTGTCCTGAAGTGGGGAGGTCATCCACAGTAAATATTTGGCTGTGCACACCAGCAAGGCTATGCATTTGGACTGCAATTATCTCCCATATACAATTCACCAGCATTATGGAATCTTTAAAAAAATCCAGTCCCAGATCTTGTTCTGTAATAACAGGGACATATACAGAGACACTTTCAGCAGGTGTAACAATAAGGACAAAAAAATTCCTGTAGTGGTTACTTAAGACACAGGTGACCCTGTTCTTTCTTTTATTTTGTCCTTGTCACCGCTGTGAATGCCAGCAGGTGTCTTACACTAATGGAAAGCAGAACAAAAATATTACTAGGGCTTCTCAGTATGGGGTAGTCATTTTGAAACACTGCCTTTCATATTCTCAAATTAGGCTTTCATTGTATATAGCACTGTATCAAGTGGAACTATAATTATGTTCACAGCACTGGATGAACTTTAAGAATGACACATACTCATTCATTCAGTGAAGACGAACACATAACAAAGTAACTTAGCTCATAGTATTGCAAATGAACTAAATAGACTAATCATGAATTACTTTTATTGATGAAATATTTAGGTCTTTGTGCTGACACATTGTTTCCTCTTTAGCCTGAGAGGTTTCTGTGCATGTGTGCTACTGCAGAACAGATAAAGTGCGCATTTTATTGTGACCATTCAAAGATTTCATCAATATGTTGTACTGACATTACTTCTCAGTCATCACCACTAATGTTGCTTCTAATGTAATGTACAGTTCCTGTACCAGTTTTACCACATTTGCTTTTCATCATACATTCATGTTCAGCACTTCTAACAATTATTGACACTTAGAAGATATAAAATCTTTTGAAATGCTAGTGCTTTTCTGTTACAGTATATATGAGATGCCTTTGCTTATAAAAAGATGGCTGTTTTGTCTTAGAAGCTTGACAGCTGTACTTAAAAAGATACATCATTCGACCTTCAACAGGAAACACAGCCTTCTTACAGTGTCTGAAACAACTATCAGTCTCACTTGTTTATTTGTAGGATGTTTCCCTTTTTATTAAAATAATATGATTTTATCTATGAATATTTTATATATTGTTGTAGGAAGTTTAATATTTCATCTTATAATTTCCATGCTGTTTTCTCAACAATATATTTTAAAAATAGAAAGTAAAAATTAGTTTTGTCTTCTGTTAAATGCATTACTTAAGTCGTTATACGTGAGATGCTTGCTTTAATCCATACAAAGTTAAAGACTTTGGGGTGATGTTAATTGCATTTTTATTATCCCACATTTGTAACGTGACAATATCAAGATGACCACACAGAAAGTGATAACTGCACTCTTATCTCTGCACAGTCTGCTTCTGTTGTTAGTTTACGTAACGTTATATCAATGATTTTTTTCTCAGACAGCTCTCATAGATCCTGTCTGTAGTCTTACACTGAGTGATGTGCAATAAATTATTGTTCTACTCTTACTCTGTGATCATTCACTGTCACTGGAAAAGGAGTTTGCCAGAGGGCACGTGCACATACAACAAACACAAAACATATACATCCTCCATACATGCCAGTACACCCAGAGTCATACAGCAAACACAAAACCCGTCATACAATTCCACACACCCAGGTGAATACACACGCACACACACACACACACACACACACACACACACACACACACACACACGTACCAAGTATACTGTATATTTTAAATATTCACATAGGTCTATATAGTGGACTATAATTATGCTGTGAACAGTAAATGCGAGTCAATCAATACTCAAGAATACCTGGTAGTAAACCATAAATAACAAATTCTTCATAGACATCTTTTTGCAACCAACTCCCAATGCAGGTTTTAACAATCAGTGTGTAAGTCATTTTAAGGACAGCATCTATTTATTTTACTACATAATCTGACTTTTAACTGTTTCTTTTAAATGTTTCCATAGCAGGCATGATCATGAAATAATGGGATCACTAGCACTAAACAAATCACTTATTTGTCGAATCATACAAACAGGAAATAATAAACAACCTGGCTTTTTGATTAAATTGAAATATATAGAATTGTCAATTGTAAAACTTACTGTTTGCAGGGCCAGACACAGATCCTTATTAATTATCAGCATTTCTGCTTACATAACTTCAGTGGAAAGGGACAAACTATTCTGGGAAGGGAGTCTCCGATTCTGACTTTGTAGAACTTCAGAATGGGTAATCATTGAATAGAAGATGAAGTCTTTCCAAATGAAAGGAGCAAACATGCATAAATGTGTGGCCCTACTTAATATTTAACAAGTGTTACAATTCAGCAAAATGTTAACAAAATATTTTATTTTCAGATTACTAAGATTTACCAAATATTAATTCATCGGATTGTATTGATCTCAAAATCAAAGAGGCCACTAGCCTAGTGGGACTTACCCAGTCAACAGCTAATACATCAAAATAAAATAAAATAAAACGCTGAAAAATAAGTTAGTGATGCAGAAACAATGCAGCTGCATTGTATCTTATCTATATGTTTTGCTATAGTCAGGCAGTGACTATCAAGACACTACCATATTCAGTGGATTGTTCTGAATTAGGAATGTGATAAAATGGAGGGGTACTACAGTGAGTACTTGTAATAGCCCAGGATATTTAAGCAAAGGTTAAAGGATTCAACCATCAAAGCAATTTCAGGTACCAAGTGGATGATATCTAGACTCTGACAGGTTATAAAGAAGAAAGTTTCATCTTGTGGTTCATAAAATGTACTTTTTCCTAATAACAAAATTAGCTAATAAGCCAGAGAGGAAATAACTAAAATCAGAAGTATGTAAGATGGCGACACTGTTCCAAATCTATGGTTACTGGAATGTCAAGACAATCTTACGCTTAAGTGAAAAAACATTAAGCTGAAGTTAACAATGTTAGTGAAAATGCTGGAAAGCAAGTGTGATGAGATACCTCTTACTGGACCAACATAGCGTATGCAGCACTTCTTGAGCTTCCCTTCATCAGGACTAAAGGTATTGTTGCCAGCTACAATGCTTTAATGCCCAGGAGACTAAGATACATTTGCAGCTACTCTAAAGGAGCTATTGGTAGTGCCTGTTGGGCGATTATAACGGTCCCTTATATAAAATTGATGCCTAGCACCAGCTTACCTGGGTGGTAGATAATGACATTGGCATTAACTACACTAATGTACAGTGTAGGCATTGGCATAGTGACCTATGGAGGAACCACCCTGATCTGTTGCATCAGGGGGAGGCAGAGGATAAAGAGGGCGTGGGACAGCATTTTATTGTAGGTGCTGCATGTAGGTATTTGCATATACTTTCTGTCTATTTTCTGTTGCTTTCCTTGCCTTTGTTGCCAACAGTACTTTGTACTGAATAGTCTCTGTTTTCTTTTTAAAGTTGCTATGGAGATTGCCATTAATGGGGAGACCTATGTAAGGAGGTCTGACAGGCTGTTCAGCTAGTTGGATATATATATATATATATATATATATATATATATATAGTGTGACCATTTCTGTTGTGTGTAATTAAAATATTATTTGTCATCCACAAGTGTACTAATGTGTTGTATTTTTTCTATTCCTGTTTTTTTCTCTTCTTTCTTCAGATTCACATGTAGCACAGAATGTGGAGTGTGGCATCCACTTAGATCTTCTCCAGCCAGTATACCTCATGCTGGGACACTGACAGTTTCCAGGCCTTCCTTGCCTAGGATTATCTGAAGGACTCAAGTGTGGCCTCTGTAGCTACATCTCAGAATTTTGTGGAAGAGGTTTCAAATGCAAGGTCACCCAGTGTCATATGCAGCACCTGTTCATATTTGTGGTGCACTTACAACTAGAATCTTACATTGGGAACATGGAGGACTTTCTTGTGAGGCTTACAGATTTATATAAGCAGAATATCTCACTATTGGGCCACCAGGGACAGTGTGTACCCACAATGTCAGCCGAGGAGTTGACTTCTGTCTGGGTGTACTCTCCTTTAGGTTGGGACACTGGTCATCTGCACCCCTCTTCCCCCAGCATGGTGCCTTCCCACGTTATGTGTCACTGCCCATAATCTGTTTGTAGTCTAGTTCTTCCCATCACCAGTTGCCTTTCCTCTGTCTGTTTGTCTGTCTGTATCCACTTACTGTTATCCCTCATTTTCATGTCCATACCCTCCTGGCTGTCTTTGTCTGCATTTTAAGTTTGTTTCTTTGTTTGTCCTTCTCTACTCCATCATTGCTTCCCACACAAGCTCAATGGTGCTGTCTCCATCTACTCTTCTTTTTCCAAAATGTAAAATGGATACCTGTCCTACAAAAAATATGGCTTCCTAACTTCTAATTGAGTGCTGGGACATTGAATGACAGATCAGAGAGCATACAGTGTCAACTCTTGTGTTTAATGAACAGCCAAGATATTGGCCAATGAGAAAGACATAAGAAATACACTGCCCAACCACAGCAAGAAACACACTGCCCAACAACTAACTTACAGCACAAACAAAATTAATTAAATAATAAATCAGGTTCCTTAAGAAATAGCTGCAGCACAGAAGCCCTTTAGCAGCAAACAAATTCCACATCCTGCGAAGCACAAAGTCAAAGTCCCATCCTGGTACTGTGATCATTTTATTGAATGGCTCCAATTACTGGAAAAATGGAAAAAAAGAAATAAGTAGAGCTTTGCAGATTTCATACTGCCAATTCAGGCTTCTTCATTCTGCATCAGGATCCACTACAGCAAGGCACAACTTACCAGCATCCACTGCAAACATCTTACTTAGCCAAGGCATTTGTAGACTGTCTGCCGCCATCTGGATATCGATTATGAGATTTCTGTTGATGTTCCTCTGCCAGTATCTGGGCTGTTCATGATATTCTGCTGCTGTTGCTGTCTTGGCTGTTCGTTGAGTAGGACATTCAACATTGATCTGTCATTCAATATCCTGGGACTTGATCAGAAGTTAGGAAGCCCATAAATCTCCCTCCCACTACCTTGTCTTTGGGGTGCCATTGTGTGTGTTTCTCTGTTTGCTCTTACCCCATTGTGCTTGTTCACGTCCCTCTTTGGTCCCCATTTCTATGATGAACTGAGCTTGCACTTTACTGTGTTGACCCACTGGGGTCTTTTCATAGTGTCTGACTTGCAAAGCTTTGTTGTACATATGAATTTGTATATCCTCGATCATGCCACCTTACTATTTTTGTATTGCTGGTCATGTGACTACCTCTATGGTTGATGCCTCTCTACAGTTCAGTAGTGAGACTGCTGCAGTAACTCGGTTGGCACACTGCAGTTGTTATGGTCCCAATACATACCTAAGCAGCATTAGGCTAAATCTTGCTGTCACTAGTATTTATTGCTGAGTTTTAGCCTTCACAATCTTTCTGAATACCCACATGACATTCATGTATGATATTTAGTTCTGTTTAAATTGTTAAAGTAATATTTAGAATAGTTTATTATATTTTTTAACATGTTAGTACTCACCATTTCTTATTTTGACCTGCATTGTATAGCCAACATTTTACTCTTGTTTACAAATAATAATTATAAAGTACGTATTCAGTTTTTCATTAATTGTTTTTCTTCATTTTTTCTTCTTTTTCTTTCTCCAGACCGAATCTCAAATAGTTTTTATGAATCAATATTCCACCCTGGATAATAAGTCTGAATAAAACAGAAAAATAGATAATTAGATAGATAAAAGCTGGTATCCTATATAAAGTAGAAAAACACTTAAAGCTTCTACAAGTAGTTAAATATCACTCTATGAAGTGAATAAAAAAGAAAATGCTTAAAATAGAATATTTTGCAGCACACAGATCAAATTTCCTAACAATATCAGGCAATGCAGGGATAATGTTACTCATTAACCTCAGCAGCAGAAAAAAATAATCCCCGGGATTCATGAACCTTGCGCCAGGCGCCCGCATAGCGTTGGCGTTATAACGCCAAATATGGCTGCTGAGCGATTCAGGTATGAATGAATTCCACGTGCACTACCGGCGTGCGCCGGACCGTCTCCGCCCCCCGGCGTAGGTATGCAAAACACACTGTGTGCGGTATTGCACCATGCAAATGAGGGCAATAGCGAGCCACGAAGTGGCGCAGGCGTAGCGTAAGGGCACGGCAATGTAAACCAAAAAAGCGGTTTACATTTACCGAAACTTAGCGGAGGAGTAAGGGAAGCGTGTCAAAGCCAGCTATCATATAGGTGGAATATGGCCATGTGGAAAGGCACCGAGAATGTCCAAAGAAAACATGCACAAAATGTAAAAATGACATAAATGGCGCGTCGTAGAAAGAACAGCAGACCCCGGGATGTGTGCACAGAAGTTGTAAAGCAATGAAATAATATGATAATGTCCGAAAAGAGCATTAGAACACAAATCAGCTGCACAGCCACCACACACCATAGTATGTATGTAAAGCTGCAACCCCAGCGCAATGGTTGTCAAGGAGTGGAGGCGGTGTCGGCGCCGTAACCAGGTATTAGTAGTCAATTCCATGCAAATGAGGCAGATAATAGTGAATCGCAAAAGCGGCGCCAGCGTAAGGATGGAGCAAGCGGCGTGGCGGTACTACACCGGTGGCCTACACCAGATACATGTCAACCACACAGGGTGTGCCACCGTGGGAGGAAGGATATTGGAGGACAGCAAATCTGGGCTGTACAATGCACATCACAACATCATGACTGGCGTGTTAGGAAATAGATCGCTGACAGTACAGAATCTTGGCGTACAAATGCATGTGCGAGGATGACTCGTTCCCGAAACCAGTCATGTGGCCTCACCGTCAACAACCAGGGATATAGGAAGGTAATGCGGAGAATACGAGGAAATGCGGAAGCAGTGTAAATGTATCCGTAACGAGCAATTAACACCAATCAATGCAGGAAGGGCAAGCGCCGTCAGCTGATAAGTCTGCATGCAGACTCCTGCAGAACGGGAAAGGGAGGCATTTGAGAGCAAAGATAATAGGGATGTAGTAGAAATGCAAAGATCAAAGAACCGAAATAGCACAGCCAAGTACAGAGGTAGCATAACTGCGGCTGCAGATAAAATGCATCATATGCCATGTGCCTGCAGGATGCAGTAATGTAAGATGCCAGGCGAAGGCAATGCAGGCAACTGTAATGTAACACTACAGGCAGTACCGTTGCAGCTGCAAGCGTAAAACCACGGAAATAATCCATGGATAGGGCCGCTGAGACACCCAATGACCTCACGGGTATACAGCACAACAGTAATAAATGTGAATCGCACAACACACAGCGACTTCCCAAGCGCCGCACCGTAGGGTGTAAACAGGCGGGAACTTTTAACATGTATATGCTGGGTGCCGCCGTGGCCGTGATGCATAGGTATGTGGCAGAGACAGGCGGAGTTGCGGAGGGTGGTGCCGACAACAACCGTAGGCCTCACAGGAGAAGGAGAGTGATCAGACCAAGGGGGAACTACCAGGGGCTGCGAGACCTGGAGATAGTAGGCGCTACAGGGTGGACAGGGACACGTTACAGCAAATAGTGGAGCTGTGCGGCGGCGCCTGAGAACAAGAGACAACAGAGGGAGCCCATCCCAGTGGACACAAGGTATGTGTGAGCTTGCGAATACTGGCTACAGGTACCTTTCAAAGGCCCACGGGGACATAATGGGCATCTCACAGGCATCAGCATCCAGGGTACTACACCAGTTCCTGGATGCCATATTCCACATGCCCATGAGCACATAAAGTTCCCCACATCTCAGGAGGAGTTGGCTAGCAATATCGCCGCTTCCACCGTGTGGCACAATACCGGAGGTCCTGGGTGCGATAGACTGTGCGCACATAGAAATCAAGTCACCACCTGGGGAGCAGGGTAGGCGCTACATAAACCGCAAGGGATACCCCTCCATCAATTGCCAGGTCGTGTGCAATCGCGGGGCATTATCATGGATGTGTGTGCGGCAGCCCTGGAAGCTACCACGACTCCCATATCTGGCATGCCTCACAGCTGTACCAGGTATTAGCCAGTGGGGACATCACACAAGGTCACCTTGTGGGGGATGCTGGCTACGCACTGGAGCCGTGGTTGATGACACCCATCAGAAATGCACACACACACATGCAAGAGCGCCATAATGAGGCACACGCACAAGCGAGAATAATCATAGGCGTGTGTTGGGATGTTGAAATCACGGTTCGGTGCTTGGATACATCCGGTGGAGCCTTGCAGTACTCTCCAGGCACAAGTGCCCACATATTCATAGTATGTTGTATGCTACACAATATGATTCTGCGGAAACAGCTGCTGCAGGGACATAATGCGGAGGGCCACCAAGTCCGCCACAACTGCCAGGGCAAGCACAGGCACAGGGCGTGCGGCGCCACGGACACCCTGAGCCAGCCCCAGTAGGTAGACAGAGGCGTGCCCAATATGCCTACGCCCTGGCAAAGAGGAGCGCATAGCACATACTCTGACAGTGTAGGCCCCATGGACTGACACCTCCTGACCTGCACACACAGTAAAATGGGCGCCACACAAACATGTCCGCCCGTAATGTGTACCGTATGTGCGGACGTATGTGTGACTCCAACAAAGGCACCGGCCAAACACTGCACACCCAATAGCCAGCAGAGCATGGAGCGCCAACACGTCAGCGCCGCCGGTTCAACAGCACCGGCGTAGCCATATGCTGCCACTATCGCCGCAAGTCGACCACACATGCGCATGTGCATACACAGATCTGAAATACATATCAGTACACATGTAGAAATATATGCGCATACACAGATAGAAAGTACAACAGGGTAATATGGAACCCAGGGATGCAAGTTCACAGATAAGTAAGGCGAAATCACCACATATTAAACATAGTGACCGACAACCCGATTATCCTGGTGGGTGGTCAGGGCAGTTAACGCCAGCCTTGGAAATGTTAACCTGCATCAATACATATCCGCGTGTCGGGATGGTCACCAGTCCACGGTACAGTAGCGGGATATGTGTAGGGTCACCACCTGTCCCACGTTGTGAGGACAGTCCACCTTTGGGCAGTTGTGTCCTGCAAAACATTGACAAAATGGCAAATGTCCTGAGATTGTAGGACAAAACCATTTCCCATAATTACTTTATTAGTTGCACAAAACAGTTATATTGTAGAAGAAACATCTAAATATGATAATAAACAGAATAAGCAACTGTAATGCTACATCGTCGTATTCCGTCAAAAAGTGAATCGCTGTCCTTTGTACTGGCCGTGGGTGTGTGTTGGCATGCAAAATCAGGCGTTTCTACTAAAATGTCCCACATTGGCCATTTGAAAAGGTGGCAACCCTACATATGTGCGTGTCATATCCATAGGACATGAGTGCGGAGATACTGCGCCGCCACGGCGATCGATAGCGTAGGTATTGTGTTCAACCGTCGGTGCGGCGGAAAGCATACCAGTGAAGTGTCACGACATTATGAGGAGCGTTACCTCATTCGTGGTGTAAAACAGTTCATGTTCCTCGCAGTACCTACAAGTTCCACATTGAAAATGTCTCTCAAACATCCATTGTTAGGAATGTATATAAATGACATCCTGGTAAATAGAATGTACTCATAGTAAGTCAGTAAAGGTTCTTCACTGTAAGTAAATCAGCATATCATAATCAACCTATGACCTACTTAGCTGAAGTTGTCACTATGCCATTACTATGTGTTCCACATTATGCCCATGTGTTTCACATTACTACTGTGTGTGTTCCCCACTCCGGAAATAGAAGGTTGACAGCCATGGCGGCAATATGTGTATGTGTGAGGTGAGGTTGTCGTGTGTTCCGCTGTGTGTGTGTAATGTGTGTGCCAGTGTAAACTGTGTATGAAGGTGACATGTCACAGGCGGAGTGTAATAACAGGCGTAGGCATACAGTACAGGAACCATAGGCGTATGTACATCAGTACCCACAAAGTAGTACTGGCATCTCCTCAGTGGCTATGCGTGGCGGCGTAAAATGATGCAAAGCGCAAATGTCCCAAAGTGTACCACAGGGCCATAGCAAACCGGAGATGCAAAGGACGCATGTACAAACCACGACCGTAGGTATGGCGGCCATAACGTAGACTCCACACGGTCTGTTGGCAACGTTACACAGCATCAGGCATGTGCGGCGAAAAAACGAATGTGCCATCCGGCACCGATCGTGAACACTTACGGTCCGGTAAATACCGCGGTGTGTTCCACGACCGTGGCGTAAGCAAGCGGCACACGAATAGGAGGCTACGGTAGCATACAGTCCGCCCCAAGTATAGGACCACAATCACCGTAACTATCAGCGACAAAGTGCCAATGGATGGTAGGCGCGGACGGACATGCGCAGATATATAACCGATGTGAAGGCGGAATCGTGCAGGAAGCACACATGCAGGCGATACCGACAGCAGGCGACATCAACAAAACAAACATTCCGGAACAACAGACAGGTAACCCGCAGCTCCCCAAGCAGGGATGGAGCACACACACAAGAATATCTGGTTTGTGTAAATGCAAGACTCACACCCCGTACCCGTCACCCACATCCGCAGATATACCCCATTGCACATATCAAAGGGATAACAGCTAAAACCGTAGCAAACACATACAGGCAGTGAATGACAGCGGCATACCCACAACAAGCTCATGGGGAACACTAGCAGCGGCTGATGCATCCATGCATTCGCTATGTACAGGAAAATAACAGCCATGTAACACATTTGAATGCACAACCCCAGCGACAGACGCCGCCAGGACACGGGGACCCACATGTCGAACACAATACCATACCCAACACACACAATCCACGGCTAACACCACAGCGAAATGTACCCGACACCACACATAGCGGATGCAGTCACACAAACATGATACAATACATACCATCCTCACTAAGGTATTGCAAATAACCAGCGGGCACACGAGGAAAGAACCATGGCCTAGTGCCGGCGTGTAATGAGCGAAAGGAAGGGGATCACCGCTGATATGCGCATAAGTACACACCGAGGAACAGCTATTGGCCTGATTAACCCACATGGATCAGGCGGCGAATATAAGGAAGACTCCTGGATATCCAAACCGTATGTTCATACCGAACCCATACGAACTCGAGAAACAGAATCAAGGAAATTGAGTCGAGCGCAGAACAAAAGGCGGAAAGGTATGTCGAACCCACGAATTGTACTGGTGTGTAGCATACGATCGTATGTGAATCTGTACAGTATGTGAGCGGTGTGTGTAGGTAAAGATACCTGTCCATCAGGCAGAGAGGCGAAGGTTGGATATGTAATGCTAAAGCGCAGCATACCAACAACTGTGGACAGCGTGTGCACAGCAGTGGGACAACATGTAAACACCGGGATAACCCCAGGGCGGCTTGCCACCCTTTCAAAAGGCCAAAGTGGGAAACCGTCGGGACACACTTCAGATGTTACAGGTGGACACATACCCATGGTCAGTACAAAGGTTAGAACTCTACTCTTTTGCATAAAGAAAGGTGTATTCTTGTAGCAGTTCAGTTGCTTATTGTGTGTGTTGTAACAGTTAGGAATGTACATACATAAATAAGTATGTTATGCAACTCTTACATAAGAATGGGATATAGTGATGTCCCACAATCTCAGGACATTTGCCATTAGTGATAAAGTTTGTCAGGACACAACTGCCCAAGGAGGGACTGTCCCTTGCAAAGTGGCACAGGTGATAACCCTACCCCAGGTCTGCCATAGGGGTTGCAAACACAGAACAATGCCACCACCCACGCCGATGCTGGCAGTGGATATCCAACACTGAAGTGCCACAGCAGGGGATAGGACATTTATGTATAGTGTCACAGCACACATGTGCATGGGCATATACCGTCGATGTCATACGGAATGTGCGCACGGCGTGCACCTATCACGCAGTAGGCGACTATGTCAAGTATGTGTAATGCAAAGCTGGCATGATGGATATGTTCAGAGATCATAGACAGTATCACAGGCATAGCATGCATGATGGAGCGATGGGCTAATGTTATATACATACACAAGATATGTATGGCCTGCACATATGGGACAATGTAGTAGCAGAATAGGTACCGAAATGGAGGTACCAGCAAGTGACCATGTCCAAGCGTTCCATAGCAGGTGCCACGTGCGCCACAATGCTGTCCAGCACTGCCGTGTGTCAACACATGTGCAAGGTACCTAGTACTGCTACCCCCATGGTAGTGTCCACTGAGCGGCAGAACTGGATGTCAACTGTCATGTCTATACAATCGTCCGCTGTGGTGGTACCATGGGTCTGTGTCACCCTACCAGCAAGGCAGCTATGACACGACTAGTGACACAGTGTGCCCCTGTGGGATGTGCACAGGACCTATGTCCCACAGCATGGTGTGTGTCCAGTCTGTGGATGTCACACAGGCGCCGGGCTGAGCAATGTGGCATGTGTGCACACATGCAGGACTGCTCCTCCCCTGCCCACAGCAAGCGCCATGTAGGAGTACTACATGCATCAGTACTGTGGAGAACATGGGCCATGGCAGAGTACATTACACCCCTGTGTTAGTGGCATCTAGGTGAGCACAGATGTGTTACATGACTGTCATTTGCATATGTAAACTGTCTGAGCTGGGTAGAGAGCACAGCATGACTATACTGACACATGTAACGTTGTATCCATTGTGTAAGGTACACCACACATGTGTTATTGTAACATGGCCTGCGTGTACATGTGTGTATGGCACAGGTACAAGGGCACCCAAGGTATCAGCTACACATACGGTCCAGAAATGTGTAGTCCTGCACATGTGTACCCACACTATGGTGTAATATGGCAACCACAGCACCATGTGGGCCATGTGTGTGTACATCAACCATGTACAGCGTGATATGCCTGTATAGGGACAGTATCCATGTGATACACACCGCATGACTGTCAGTATGCAAAGGTGATGTGTATGCACTATGTGTGATGTAACTGATGCAATGATATCTACATGATATATCTGCCACACTGACACCTGTATGGGTGTCAGCAACATAGTAGGATGAGCTAGAATGCTGCCAGGTATGTAGAAGTGGTATATGTAGGCATGTACAGTACTGTGTGACAGTAGGTAGTGTATGTATGCAAATACTGAGCATGAGGGGCCACATGTCTGAGGGCGTGCAATGCCACCGTCCCTGACATGTTGTAGTTAACATGACATGCCTGCACCACTGTGTGAACTGTACAGAAGGCACATGGCGTAACATGCCGATACATAGAGTACGATGTGATGCTGGATGTGTACACTGTCAATAGCATAGACTGGAATGGTGCTGAAGGGCAAAGAGCAGATCATGTCTGATGTGATACCCTCTGTACCACCCCAACCACCCATGCAATAATATGACAGGTGGCCAGCATGGGATGTGGTGTTCCGTGGCGCACAGAAGCCCAACAAGGGTGCCAGGAAAGGCATGCAGGTAGTCAATGAGTGTGTGAAGCATGTATGTCAAGATGTGGCCCAGTGCCATACTGAATGGCCCAGTCATGGGTGTAGAGATGCAGCCCCATACGTGCAATGCAGTACCATCCATGTGTAGTGTGATAGATGTGGTAGTGTGGTGGTCATGGTGCACAGCGTACATGAATGGGCTAGCAGTCACTGATGTGTGCTGCTGCAGAGACATGTAACAGCCAGGTTGGCGGGATACAACAACTACGGTGGTTGGAGGTGACATTGGGACTGTGTTCCCAGACATAACATGTGCATGCCAGTACTATGTATGTGTCCACAGGGTTAATACAATGTCCAGCCGAGTTGGAACCCTGTAGTGAGTGAGAGTGTGTATTGTTGGTAGGTACCCCATTGGCAGGCAGGATGCCAGCAACATCTGTGTCGTCAATGCCTGCATGACCGTGGTATGCTGCATTGAATGTGGATGTAGTCAAACAGCAGAGACATACCACCACACTGCGTGAGGGCCCACACTGCAATGTCTGGCAGTCATGTGTAGGTAGCTAGCTGTGGAGTATGTCATGCACCAGCAGGACACACCATGACTGTCAAGTGACACACAACACACAGGTGAACAAAACTACCGTGCAACAGCCTGCACATGTGCCCATATAGCACGTGTGCATGGAACAGGAATACCACTGTGGCGTCTGTGAAAATGCCAGCACCACCATGTCTCAGTGTGGAATAGCATGGTCCCTACCAGTGTGTACATGTAGCAGAAGTGCACTGTGATCACTGTTGGCATAGGCACATAGACTGTCCATTGGGCGTGGTGCCATGCCCTCAACAACCTCTGTCAGTGGATGTCAGTAATACCGGCTGTAGTGTGTATGTACCATGCATGCTGCTATGGTTGTGTGCTTAGGGTGTGGCTAGCAGGGATGGTAAGCATGGATGTTCAGCAAACAGAGGGGAGGTGTGTAGGCCTAGCATACAGACACATGTAGGTTTGGTGCATGCTGAGGGTAGTGTAGGTATGGTATGTGTCGTGTAATGTGTCACCCAGCTATGTGTACTGCATGGCCAAGCATGTGTGGAGTGCGTGGGAGTCCATACTAGGGAAGGTCGTGTTGCTGGCAATACATAGCAGTAGCAACTGTCCCAGGTGCAATGTACAGCATGCCACCCTGACTGGCATGTAACCTGTGGTGTACAGTGTCTGCACTGTCGCGTGTCACAATGTGCGTAGTGGCCACAAACATGGGTATCTGAACATGGACCACCTATGATGCAATGTGTCATGGGAAAATACAGTATGTGTGTAAATCACGGTGCGGTGTGGGAACCACCCACCTGTGTGTGTTGCAGTCAGGTATGTGACTGGGAGGTATGATCTGTGTACAATCTGGACTGGCAGGTGTGGCGTGTAGGGCATGGAGGCAGGTCCCAGGCACTGTAGATAAGTGACATGTGTGCTGTACTGTGTGTGCAGTGCTACTGTACAGCACAGTGGAGGGTGTAAGCATTGTCACACATCACTGCATGCTGTGCCTACCTGTGACAGCCCTGCCAGAGACAGACATGTGACACCGCTGCACAGGCAGCATAGCATGAGAAGATGTACATGTGGGCTGCACACCTTAGCCAGATGTCCACCGTCATGTGTGCCCGCGGTAGTGTGGTTCAACACGACTATCAGACTGGACAGACAGCACATGCCTGCATAACAACAGTATGACCATAGTCAACAGTCCCAGTGACAGAGTAGGCCAATGTAGACTATTCCTGCATGCAGACCAGTGGCTACTGGACACCTGGCTAGACACACACCTGGGCGGTTAATTCACCATTGAGCCATCACATGTCCACGTCCATGTGGGCTGTACAATGTCATCACAGGGTGGTCACAATAGCAGGTGGCAAGGCAGACACGGTGTACCAGGTGATCGTCATGTGTGCATATGTTGAGTAGCACAGCCGTTCACATGTCCGCAACATACTGGTGCCGCGGTGTATACTGTTACATGATGAATGTAACTGCACTGTCACCCACTACAGGGCCAGCTGGCACAGGTGTGTTGTGACTGGTGTAACCCATGTTTGCACAGGATACACACTGCTGCTGTAGGCAGCCATGCTGAGTGGCCACCAGTGATATATGCAGTGGTCATACAAACATACCGTACACAGTGTTCAGGCAGGAATGTAGATTGTCGTGGGCGATGTGCTGCTATGTGAATGTGGGTGTTTGTTGTGAATGTCACACATCCAGGAGACACCATCTGGTGCAGTCATGGTTGTCAACACCGGTACACACATCCACAGCAGTCAGAACCCAGTCCGACAATGTGTGTCAGTCACCCTTGTACTGTGTGACACATGTGCACATGGCGGAACACCTCCCACTGTCATCTAAGCTGGCTACATGATGGCTGGAATGTGCTGTAGAAATGTACAATGCTGGTAGCCCAATGAAGTACCTGGAATCAGACACAGTACACTATGTCAGCCATGTAAACCATGCACAACAATGACTGCCCAACAGACACAAACAATGCATTGACACATGGAGCGTGTGCTCATGACAACCCCACCGGTATGTTGCACATATAGATGTACAAATGTCATCTATGGCCATAGCATGGATGCAGACACACATACTCCACAGGTAGTACCATGTGATGTAGGTAGGGGGCATTGCTGGTGTATATGTCACAGTAGATGTACACAGACATGTCCTGCATAGCCGTCATGTAGGGGTAGCTGTGGTATGTCACTACTGGACATGCCCACACAGATTACCATGTCCGCAGGAGATGTGTTAGGTGTGTACCACATGTGACATGCTGACAACAATCTGCGATGTGTATGGCTGCGGTGTACCTGTGTGACAATGTCCGTGATGGGTGCAAAGGCACATAGTATTGTATTGTATGCACACAAGCCCCACATAGCTGCATAGCCTGAACAGACAGTACAAGGAGTGTGTGGGATGATAGCAACCCACAGGTGGAGATGGGTATGGACGGCGGCCCACAACCACATGTGTGTGTACGGTGTTCCGTCCATGACACATGAGCATCTGAGAGGCTAAGCGTCACAGTTGTACAGTGTCGCATGTACATATGTTCAGCAACATCTCTGTATGTCCCACCACTGGCCTGTGGACCGATGGACAACAACCAAATGTGCAGGTATGAGATGTGCACAGCACATCACAGATGCCTACCGTAGAACAGGCCTACCATGTAGACATGTGCACAGTAGGTCTCGCCACCTGCAGTCAAACACGTTAGGTGCCAAACCACACCAATAGTCCGACCAATGACACAGATGGGCGTGCATGCCTCTGTGTATGTATGTCTGTGAATGGCTCCGGCATAGCAATATAGCCGTGTCACCATTGTGAACAACAATATGAATGGGTTGTATGTGTGAGGGTGCATCACATGTGTATGGTCAGATCGGCGATACCATCAGTGGGCCTGCTATGTGAACATCCATGTCCCCATACATGGATACCTCTGCTGAGGCCAACACCACATTCACACAGGGAGGGATGGCGGTGTGTAGTGCAGCAGCAGACATGTGGGTGGCAGCGGGCAATGTATGCACACATATGTGTCACCCACATCAGTTCAGGCGGATATCCATGTGCATGGGATAGTGGTGTGTGTACACATACAGCACTGTGTCGATCAACATCCCAGCACATAGCACCTGCCAGGGCTACAGTGTGCGCATGGATGTGTGATACCTGCATGCACCACACACACCCTCAACAAGCAGCGTACAGCATACCCGCTGGAGGCCAGTGTCCACACCATGGTGATAAACATATTGAATGTCCAGATTCACACAGCTATGACCAAAGCAATGGACAGCCACCCTGCCAATACCGGCAGCCCTGGGTGGGTCACACCCATTGCCATGTATGATGCATACCCTGCCATATCATGCAGAGATGACCAGCAAGGCAGCATGAGCTATCGCAGTCCCACATGGTGCAATGGACAAAAGGCACTCTCACTATCAACCATACACAGTAGTAATGTGGTGGCGATGCACCCTGTCATGTTACAGGTGCTGTGTGATGCTCTGCACAATGTGTGCGTGTACATGCTATGCATGGCCTTTCCTGCTAATGTGTCATGGTTACACATTGCTCCATGTCTATCACAATCTTAACACAGGTGAGCTGGGGCAAGTTGTCCAGCACCGGTACAGTGCTGTGTGGAAGTACATGGCACAACACATGCATGTGCAGGTGTCCATGTGTATGTGTACAGTGCCGCTGCTGCCGTTCACAATGGACACAGCCGTGATGTGTACTGACATATACACAGCCTACAGGCGAACAGTAGCACAGGCGTCACATGGGGACATATGCCAACTGATACGGACATAGGGGCAGCCAGGTACACATGTCCATGGCAGGCTAACATCTACATGGTGCGTGCACAGTGTGATGGGGTGGCACACAGATATGATGTGACACCCAGTGCTCAATGGTGTGAAGCCACAACATCGGCTGTGTCACCCCACGATGCCCTTCACAGATCACTGTGCAGATGTCGTACATGTCATAGCAATGTATTTCCAACAGTATGCCAGCACAGCAGTGTGAATGTGACCTGCCACCATCATTATGTCTTCCAGATAATGCCACGTTCCGGCTACCACCATTTAGCCGTCAGGAGGAGGGTCATCATACCATACCTCCAGAGTAACTACAATGCCCTGTTCAGCCATGTCCCACAGCAGGCACAAGAGCGGCAGGAGATGTGGGAGGAGTTGTGCAGGAGGGTGAACAGCGTGGGCGGAACCAACCGCACATACCAACAAATCCGCAGGCACTGCACAGACCTGATCCGGCATGCAAGACAGCGTGCGCTGCAATCGCCAGGCAACAGCGTGGGACAGGTGGTGGGCCACCAACACAGCCCCACTCACAGCTACGGAGGAGCTCCTGGTCAGTCTGGGGACACCCGCGGAACAACATGCACAACCACTTGCGTCCATCGTGGAGGTGGGTGTCACCCAAGCTATGAGCCTGGAGCCGCATGGTAAGTCAGTGTTGCATGTATGTATGATAGTCGGCGTGGGAGTGGGTGTCATAGTACAACACATGATATAGCAATACATGCCAGGTATATGGCCACACAAGATGCAAACCATTGTATGCTATGTTGTGTTAGCAGACATGTGCATAGCACATGCAACCACACACATGCATGATGTGTCATGCACAGTGCTGACCGTGGAGATAGTAATGGCTAATGTGTATACCTTTGTGTAATGCCTTTACAGATACGTCTGGCGTGTCGCAAGGACAAGGGTCTGTTGCAGGTAAGTCTGTTGCCAGTCAAGCGCATGTTCTGCTGTATTGATATTCCCCATGTGTCTAGGCATGACATGCTCACCTGTGTGTGCCCCGTCACGGTATACAGCTCGCACCACCGACATACACACCACCCATGTACAGTAGATACACCCATTACCGTGAGTGGTATGACACCACACAACCAATTGGTGTGTTACGTGCATTCAGCTATGCATACAATGGTGTAGGTGTTACACAATGGCTGCATGTGTAGTATGCATTGGAATGCCAGTGCAGTATGGACACAGTACCACAGAGTGAGCTGTGATCTGGCCAGAGCACAGGTGTTACCAATGTGACCCATGCCCTGCATCGGTGCACACGTTGTGACATGGCGCATGCCATGTCCCATGCGATGTATGTCTGTCTGCAGCATTGTCACACCATGATATGACCTATGCACAACATAGCAGACATACACACTGTCAGCATATCCGTAGAGAATGTGACCGTCACACTAGTATGGGTGTATGTCACATGGGCCACCACAGGGCCGTGTGCACAATGTCTACCACACACAATTGTCAATGAGTCAGACAGACAAGGCCATGGTGGATACCTACAGGCATGTTGCCACACAGCACATCCACAGTGGGTACTCACCATTGCACCCTGTACACACATAGTGGGTTCATCAATGTAGTGGACCCCTGGACATCTGCTGTAGTACACCAGTGACATGAAATCCCTCTCCCCAGCTACTACAGGTGCCTCCAATGTCCACCATATATGTGCTGCTGAGCAGCTGAACTGACTTACAGACATGGCAATGTAATGCGTCCAGGTCACGCATCGCACAGACACATAGCTGTGTCCTGCTACTGTGCAGTGGCACAGAGCCTGCACCACACACCGTCCAGCTACGCACACAGCTCACAGCAAACGTACCTGCACAGACATCACTGTTACACATACATTGTATCTGTACACTGTACACA
This sequence comes from Protopterus annectens, assembly GCF_019279795.1. NCBI lineage: Eukaryota > Metazoa > Chordata > Ceratodontiformes > Protopteridae > Protopterus > Protopterus annectens. Next base: position 401,593,890 of record NC_056728.1, read on the forward strand.
TAACACTGCACCATGACAGCCATCGTGATGTGGTGCATGCGGTGGGACACCATCCTCACATGTCCACATGATACCGCACATGTTTGCGGTGTACATTACATAGTGTTGGCAGCCATGTGTACTCTCAACCTGCCGCGGCCACACGGTGTATCACGCTGATGCATGCAAACTACCATGAATGTGTGTACTGCATGCCTACTAAATGACACCTGCCTGTTGTACTGTCCCCACCAGGGCAGTGTACATACTGCCACTATGAATGTCTGGTCTGCATTCACTGGTCTGTGTTGTGTGAATGCTGCATGCCACCTGCATTATCACATGCATGCTGTGTGTGTGTGTGTGTCTGTGTGTGTGTGTGTGTGTGTGTGTGTGTGTGTGTGTGTGTGTGTGTGTGTGTGTGTGTGTGTGTGTGTGTGTGTGTGTGTGTGTGTGTGTGTGTGTCTGTATTGTAACCGATGGTATGTCTTTGTATTGACAGGTGCTGTAGGTGCGTTCCCCTCCTGCGGTCAATCTGATGCTAGTGTCCCCACAGATACTAGTGGTGATGACCATGTGCATGAGGCACAGGCAGGGTCGTCACAGGCAGAGACTGTGCCAGTGGAGAACATTACACATCGTCCCTTTCATCCCTGCACACGGTTCAGATGCCGACACATACCCGACACCGATGCCCATAGATGATGGTCAGTCAGCGTCTGTTGTCCCGAGCAGGAATGTGTGGTGGCTGCAGAAGGTGTGGGTACACCGATGTTGCCAGTGTAAGGACTGGTGCAGTGCCACGCAGGCATGTGGCAGGTGCTGCCCGTGGGGGAGCACCGCTAGACATACACCTGCCGTACAGGGTGCAGCAGCTGGTATAACCAGGCGCATGTTCCAGACTGTAATGGCGGCGCAGGCGCGTGCCGAGCAGCGGCAGAACCAGGAGGGGCAGAGGCTGCAGAGGTCCGCAATCCGTACCCTAAATGACAGCATCCAGGCATTGGCGAATGCACAACAGCATCTTGCCGATGTTCTGGATAGGAGATTAGGCGACATGGCTGGTCTCCTCGACCGAGGCTTGGCCATCCTTGGCGTCGCAGTCCGTGCAGGAACACCAGGTAGGGGTGAGGCATAGGGCGCGTGGGCGTGTGCCAGCAACACCACCTGCTGCAGGTCAGCGTGTGCGTGCCACCTCCCATGCCCACACAGACAGTGATGGTAGCAGTAGCACTGCAGCTGCTACTACACCATCCACACCAGGACAGAGCAGGCCGCGTGGGCGTGGCCCTGGGCGGCCCGTCGTGGGCATGTTTCCAGCAGACATGTGACATCGGAGAGTGGACAGTCTGTACCTCCACCCGGTCGTGCCCGTGCGACCCCAGGCAGGCGCGGGTCGCCGCGCCCGGCAGACACAGTGAGCCGTAACACCTGCACTGTACAGTCAGGGGCTGCCAAGCATACCCGTGTAGGCATCACAGATGACTGAACTGTGTACACACACACCCACACACAGCAGACACAACTGTAGGGCTCCACCACACCCACATGCATTCTACATAGTCATGCCCACTCAATGCACTGGCCCTTACACACACACATGATGTCATCCATTGGTACAGCCCATGCCTGTGGCACTATATCACCCTGTGCATATGATTAAGTCTCTGCGGCATAACTGTGAGCCACACCAGCAATGCGGTTAAGCTAACATATTATGATGCACAGGGTGGACACGATAGTGAGAGGTGTACGTGATACCTGTGTCCGCATAGTGCGTGCTGTGTATGTTGTGGTGTGTGTGTATGGCTGGTGACAGGTGTGTATGTGATGTGTGTTGTGCACGGACATCATGCAGCAGACATACCATGCAGGACAGGTGCAGCATTCATTGATATGTGTACACAGTATGTGTGGTGGTTACATGTGTAGCACCATGTCGGTGCAGTTAACCCGTTTGATACTGATGGTGTACTGCGTGCCTACTGGGAGCACTGTAATTAGTTCCCCGCGTGTAGTGGTGGGGTACCCTGAGCATGTCTGGCAAAATCAGCATAGCACAGTTACCCACATCCGGCATGGACCCTACATAGGTACATAGGCACACATGAGCGTAACAGGATATGTGCCCTCGACATGTGTGGACCTAGCATGACTGTGTGTGGCATCTAACACCCCTCAGGATGGGGATGCCATATCCATCAGTCCCCAGTCCCTGGTCTAGCAGTGACACACAGAGGTTGACTGGCGCATAACTATAGTCACACATCCACCGTCAGTAGCAGTCCTGGACAAAGGCAGTCAGGGCCTTTCCTTCACATGGCCTGGCACTCCTCCCGTGTCGTACTGTGTGTCTGGCGTTACCCTGTTCCCCCAGCACGTCCCACTCATCTGTGGGTTGAGGTGTCTGACAGTCGCTTCTGTGCCCGTGTTCGCATGGGGCCTGGGAGGTGGAATGTGCCCATGTCACCCAGGTCAGACATGGCCGTGTATGTCGGGCACAGATCACCACGGATCAGCTGTGCTGTGCAGATCCACAGCCAGTGTCCCCTTGGCCGTGCACCATGTGACACATGTCCTAGCACCGTCATCCCCGTCTTGTGGAGCGTTTGCGGTCCTTCCGAGTGCTGCAGGCGTCAGGTTAGCTACAGGCCACATGTGCCATTGTACACAGTCATTGCACTGCTGTGTGATGTGTACAGGGGTACAATGAACACCCTGATGTGGTTGCCATTCCATCCAGACCAGGAGGCCACAATGGAATGTCTTCACACCCACATTGCCATTGTGTGTGTTGACAGAGGTTGCCAACAGGTGTGGTAGCCATCACCCTGAACATGTCCACCACCTTTAATGGCGTACCACCTACATGTGACATTGGGACGAACATGTTCTTCACACTGGGTAGGGCTGCACCTTCTCTGGCATCTGGTAGCAGGCCATGGCTCTGGCACCAGTCAGCCATGTCTATGGCGCCCTAGGTGGATGTGCGTGTAACATGGGGTGCTGGGTATGTCGGCGGTGCGTAGTCATCTGCATACCTTGTCTGCTACAATCCCCTATGATTGCATGCACATTGGAAGGTCGGATGCCATATGGCAGGGTGCACAGGAGTGAGCCCTGTGGGCCTCCACTGGGTCCAGATATGAGTGTGACAAAGCACCTTCAGCACCAACCCTGTGTGGTGTGACCTCCAACCTGTGTGAGAAGCATCGGGTGACATATGTCCCCACATGTATGCTGGCGAGCCTTTACATGGGTCCCATGTGTAGTGTGCTCTGACCGCTCCCACCAGGTCATCGTACTGTGTGCAAACCCACATGGCCGCATCAATGGCGTTGGTGAACACTCCAGACTGGACGAGCAGGTTCGGGAGGCAGGATCCGCCCTTGACTATGTAGTGGTGGGTATGTTCGGTATTGGCTGTACACGCTATCTGTAACCATGACCACCTGTATGGACCTCCACACAGCTTTGCAGACAACACTTGTCAAGCGTATAGGGTGTGGCTGTTGACAGTCCATAGGAGCACTACCCTGGCATAGTGGGACCACAGATGCCATATGGCATCCATTGGGGACATAGCCCATAGTAAGGCTAACATGACACAGTGGCGCATGTGTGGGCCGAGGGCCTTAAAGAGGATGGGTAGCACACAGCCAGGAAACCATCGGTGCCCATTGCTGGCGTGTCAAGCGCCATAGAGATATGGGATCACCCCAGGCCATATGACATGTTTGGGAGGATACACTCTGGTGGGATGGATATGTTCCCTGTTGGGGGATGTATGCATGGAACATGTCCTGTGGTATGCAGACAATGTCTGTGGGTGCAGTGACTGTTGTACCATTCTGGACCATTTCCATGCAGGTCTGTGTGCCCCAACCATGTCCTTACCACAGTTAGGGAAGGCCCTGTGGTTGTCTCATGTGCCCTCTGCAGTACCACTCCCACGGCGGACCTGGATGTTGGTATGTGGGGCCGTATGGTGGCGCCGGTATGAATGGGTGATGGTTTCCCTGGTACTGTCATTGCCCTGCCATGTAGTAGCTCAACTGTTGATGTACAGGTAGTCAGTGGCTGCGGTCCACCACACCATGTGCCTACCTGTGGTGGACACGGGCCTGATGTCATCATGTTTGTCTGTCCCAGACACGCATGTGGAGTGGTCGTGGAAGGCATTCGGTGGCGTTTTCGGTCTGGCCTCTGTTCAACATTGGCATGGAGGACATGTAGGGTACCACACGGTCATATGATGTGTGTGGTTTCCTGTGGAGAGGTCATCACTGAGGTCCCCATGCTGGTGTTGGTTACAGTGAGTGGATGACCAGTGGATCCACTATCACGGTCTTGCATCACCATTGAGGGCTGTACATCCTGTGTGGGGCATATCCTCACCATGCGTGATGGGCAGAACTGTCAGACATCCCCTGGTATGTATGGTGCATGGCTGTTTAACAGTGGCCAGGTGTGTGAACACCTGGGACTGCTGGCGTACTGTGTTGTGCCATGGGTAATGTTCCCAGGCTATGTATGGGTGGTTCATGTCACCCAAGCGGTGCTGTTGTGAGAGCATGCCCACTCACCAGTGTCCTCAGGACATCTGTGAAGGTATCCTGTGTTTGTGAGGGTTGTCTGTAGCATGCAACAAACTGTAGGCCAGTCCTACACATGGTTAATTGCACCTACATATTCCCGCAGCAACAACAACGTCTGTGGCATGACCGGGTTACTGTTGTGTGGCGGAAACACAGGATGGTCCGCATTCCGCCACCCATGCCGTCGCACCATGTGTATGCATGTCTGATCTGTGCCGACTCTAAGTGTCTGAGCATGCCCAGTAGGCAGCTGTGTAGATAGACACACAGCACAGTGCACACCGCGGCCGTCTGCAGTAATACCCGGGTGCATGCCTCTATCCCCTACATAGCGGCCACGTCTGTGGCATGGCCAGGTTTCTGTTGTGTGACTGGACACACACGGCGGTCCACATTCGCCACCCATGCCGTCGCAACATGTGTATGCATGTCTGCCCTGTGCCGAGTCTAAGTGTCTGAGCATGCCCAGTATGCAGTGATGTACTGATCAGTAGTTACTTGTTATTCTGGACTGCAGCACTAACGTGTTAGTGTACGGCGACCTTGGGATGGTAACAGACTGCGTGACTGCGCACTCTGTCCGAACACCCGGGCGGGCGCATTGCCTTTGCAAATGATACCACTCACGTAGGGGTATGCCTCCTGACAGCGCTCTGCTCAGTAAACTCGGTAGCGCGTTCTGTAAATGCTTCATACTGTAGTGTGTTCATGTAGATAGGCGTAGGTTCGTCCCCCGTCCTTTCCGTGTGTGTGTGTGTGTGTGTGTGTGTGTGTCTCTGTGTGTGTGTGTGTGTTTCCAGCTGCGTCTGCGACTGAATATGCTTTTAGACGCTCCGCAACACATGCCTTGGCTATTGCCACCTATTGTCTTGCGGCTGACGTCAGCAGCCTACAAGTATGCCTGTGACAGCGTTCTGTTTAGCAAACTTCGGTAGCGTTCTGTAAATGCTTCATACAGTAGTGTGTTCATGTAGATAGTCGTGGGTTCGTACCCCGTCCCTTCCGTGTGTGTGTGTGTTTCCAGCTGTCTCTGCGACTGATTATGCTTTTAGACGCTCCGCAACACATGCCTTGGCTATTGCCAACTATTGTCTTCTTGGTGATGTCAGCAGCCTACAAGTATGCCTGTGACAGCGCTCTGTTTAGCAAACTTCGGTGGCAGCGTTCTGTAAATGCTTCATACTGTAGTGAGTTCATGTAGATAGGCGTAGGTTCGACTCCCGGCCCTTCCGTGTGTGTGTGTGTGTGTCTCTGTGTGTGTGTGTGTTTCCAGCTGCGTCTGCGACTGAATATGCTTTTAGACGCTCCGCAACACATGCCGTGGCTATTGCCACCTATTGTCTTCTTGACTGGCGTCAGCAGCCTACAAGTATGCCTGTGACAGCGTTCTGTTTAGCAAACTTCGGTAGCGCGTTCTGTAAATGCTTCATACAGTAGTGTGTTCATGTAGATAGTCGTGGGTTCGTACCCCGTCCCTTCCGTGTGTGTGTGTGTTTCCAGCTGTCTCTGCGACTGATTATGCTTTTAGACGCTCCGCAACACATGCCTTGGCTATTGCCAACTATTGTCTTGCGGGTGATGTCAGCAGCCTACAAGTATGCCTGTGACAGCGCTCTGTTTAGCAAACTTCGGTAGCGCGTTCTGTAAATGCTTCATACTGTAGTGAGTTCATGTAGATAGGCGTAGGTTCGACTCCCGGCCCTTCCGTGTGTGTGTGTGTGTGTCTCTGTGTGTGTGTGTGTTTCCAGCTGCGTCTGCGACTGAATATGCTTTTAGACGCTCCGCAACACATGCCGTGGCTATTGCCACCTATTGTCTTGCGGCTGACGTCAGCAGCCTACAAGTATGCCTGTGACAGCGTTCTGTTTAGCAAACTTCGGTGGCAGCGTTCTGTAAATGCTTCATACAGTAGTGTGTTCATGTAGATAGTCGTGGGTTCGTACCCCGTCCCGTCCGTGTGTGTGTGTGTGTTTCCAGCTGTCTCTGCGACTGATTATGCTTTTAGACGCTCCGCAACACATGCCTTGGCTATTGCCAACTATTGTCTTGCGGGTGATGTCAGCAGCCTACAAGTATGCCTGTGACAGCGCTCTGTTTAGCAAACTTCGGTAGCGTTCTGTAAATGCTTCATACTGTAGTGAGTTCATGTAGATAGGCGTAGGTTCGACTCCCGGCCCTTCCGTGTGTGTGTGTGTGTGTGTGTGTGTGTGTGTGTTTCCAGCTGCGTCTGCGACTGAATATGCTTTTAGACGCTCCGCAACACATGCCTTGGCTATTGCCACCTATTGTCTTGCGGCTGACGTCAGCAGCCTACAAGTATGCCTGTGACAGCGTTCTGTTTAGCAAACTTCGGTGGCAGCGTTCTGTAAATGCTTCATACAGTAGTGTGTTCATGTAGATAGTCGTGGGTTCGTACCCCGTCCCTTCCGTGTGTGTGTGTGTTTCCAGCTGTCTCTGCGACTGATTATGCTTTTAGACGCTCCGCAACACATGCCTTGGCTATTGCCAACTATTGTCTTGCGGGTGATGTCAGCAGCCTACAAGTATGCCTGTGACAGCGCTCTGTTTAGCAAACTTGGTAGCGTTCTGTAAATGCTTCATACTGTAGTGAGTTCATGTAGATAGGCGTAGGTTCGACTCCGGCCCTTCCGTGTGTGTGTGTGTGTGTGTGTGTTTCCAGCTGCCTCTGCGACTGATACACATGCTTTTAGGCGCTCCGCAACACATACCTTGGCTATTGCCAGCTATTGTCTTGCGGGTGATGTCACCAGCCTACAAGTATGCCTGTGACAGCGTTCTGTGCTCAGTAAACTTCGGTAGCGTTCTGTAAATGCTTCATACTGTAGTGAGTTCATGTAGATAGGCGTAGGTTCGACTCCGGCCCTTCCGTGTGTGTGTGTGTGTGTTTCCAGCTGCCTCTGCGGATACACATACTATTAGGCGCTCCGCACATACCTTGCCTATTGCCAGCTATTGTTTTGCGGGTGATGTCACCAGCCTAGAAGTATGCCTCTGACAGCGCTGTGCTCAGTAAACTTCGGTGGCAGCGTTCTGTAAATGCTTCATACTGTAGTGAGTTCATGTAGATAGGCGTAGGTTCGACTCCCGGCCCTTGCGTGTGTGTGTGTGTGTGTGTGTTTCCAGCTGCCTCTGCGGATACACATACTATTATACGCCGCAACACATACCTTGCCTATTGCCAGCTATTGTTTTGCGGGTGATGTCACCAGCCTAGAAGTATGCCTCTGACAGCGCTGTGCTCAGTAAACTTCGGTGGCAGCGTTCTGTAAATGCTTCATACTGTAGTGAGTTCATGTAGATAGGCGTAGGTTCGACTCCCGGCCCTTGCGTGTGTTTCTGTGTGTGTGTTTTTGCAGCTGCCTCTGCGGATGTACATGCTTTTAGACGCCGCAACACATACCTTGCCTACCAGCGGCCATTCCTGTGCGGTTGTTGTCACCCACCTGTACATGTGCCTCTGCTGGTGGTGTGCTTTCGGTGGTCCACGTGGCGCATACCATACCTGTGTTATGCGTTTGTGCGGTTGGGTATGTGGGGGTGTGGTCAATCACCATCGTGCCACATGTGTGTGTGTGTCCATGCTCCCAGCTGCATGGGTTCATCACGGTATGGCTTTGAGGTTTCTGGCGTAACACCGATATCCTGGCGCCATCCTTGGGTTTGTGGATGGTGGGGCGCCAGATCGTGTACTGCTTGTGTGCTTCTTCTGGTCGGCGACCTCCGTAGCGTGTTCTCCACGTGTACCCTACTATGGTGTTGTGGGTTGCTGCTGTGTACATTACACTCACGGGCCTGCCGGATGTGCTCGTGTGTACCTCTTTCTTTGTATATCTATGTACCTATGTTGTGGCCGTACCGCTGCTCTCCCATGGACAGCCGTCTTCCCCATGTATCGCATATTTGCACGGCTGACACATATAACTGTGGTACTTTGCATATCCACACATTGTCCATGCACTGTCCGTATTCCAGAACACCTCATAGACATCGCTGGATTACATGGCAGACAGCTATCCTTGCTGTCCTTACACTTTACCCATACATGACATACACCTTGTGTGTACTTGCCTATTTATGGTGTGTGTATGTCTATGTGTGCTGTATGCATGGCGTGTGTGTGTCCCACTATAGCCATGTGTGCAGCTGTCGCCACTATGGGTATCCTTGTGGCCCGCTGTCACATGTGCCGTCTGCACATACCTGCAGACTGTACTACCCCTGCGACGGCAGCGGCCTTAGATCGGCGGTGCCCTAGGCTGTGGGGCTACATGGCTGCGCCAGCACAACACATGGTGCACCCATCTTGATATACCTCGTGACCGCCTACTAGACAGGTGGCCCTACTAGGGCAGCGGCCTGGGCAGCCGCGGGATTGGCGTATGCCTACGGCCGGCTATGGGCACATCACAAGGCACCGTCTACAGTCGGTGTTTCACGGCGTCTAGGGTATTACACCACAGGAGGGACCTCCACAGCTATGCTGAAGAATGCGTATGTAGATAGATTAGTAGGTGGAGGTTTGGCCACACACCAGGGCTGACCGATGGATAACTGTTGAGGCATCCTTTGTGAAGCAGGTGGAGCAAACACCCGTAACGGGAATGTAGTGTAGATGCAGATGTAGGGTTAACATACATTTGTCTACTCTGTCAGTTCTGTACCATTGTATTACAGTGATATGCTATGCATATCTTCCATATACATTGTTAGGTCTCTGATTGTTGAGGGTCGGCATAGTACAATATCATGTGTCACGTGTGTTCATAGGATGCCTTCTGAATTGTTGACAAGCGTGTGTGTCGTTAGCAGTGCGTCTGTGCTTTCTATGCTGTGGCTACATGTTCATTGTTCGCATAGAAAGTGACAAATGGAAGTGTCTGGTGGATACTTAAAGCCTGGATGCTCCCATGTTATGTATGCGTCTCCACGGGGCCTACGGGTGATAAGCGCATACATGTCTATGAAGAACCTTTGGATACCATGTGTGACCTGCCGTTACGAAATGTTTCGTTGACTGTTCCATCTACCTATGTGTGACATGGTTTGTGGCCATAGGGTGCCAGCGGTCTTTATTGTTGAGCAGGTGTTTTCCATGGTCAATTGACATCAATCCTATTAATCCACTGAAGGATGTCTTTCATTGGTGGGAGCGCCATGGATTCGACCATCGTATGTCTTTCCCAGCTGGCGTTGATATTGTGCCATTGGTATGGTTCTACAGGTCACCCATCTGTTCTGCTGTATGGGCGTCGATCCCCATTAATGTGCTGGCGGATTAAGTGCCGTATACTCCGGTATCTGCCCAGCGGTCTGGCTTTGTATGGGGAGTGTCTACTGTAGTCCCTATCTGTATTTCCTGGGTTATGCCTTGTAACAGCTGTGGGATTCCCCCAGGTTTGCAGCTATGGGTGCCATCTTGGCGTCGTTTGTCCATCTATGGGAACTGCCTACTGGACACTAGTATAGGGCTGTACACATTACACAGCTGCATTCTGCATTTTCCGGGGGATGATTGCCATTATTAGTGCGAATGCGCATATGCCATGCCCACGTCCCTCACAGGGCGGGACAGCGAATCATCTGCCAATCCACACGAGACCCATTTTGCATACCCACGATCCCATGTCTGCAAGACTCGACAGTACCCATTGCAGATCCTTCATGTGTACGGGAATGGGACGTGAGCATGCGTCTATTGACACGACGAGCTGGGGAGTCCTATTCATATGTCCTGCATTTCATGGACACTTGTCATCACCCTTGTACTGCGCTTGTGGTGCCCATATCTACCTGTGCGTAGTCACGGCTGTCACTTCTTCTGGTTGCTACGATAGCAGCCTGTCGCCAACACCTATGGACAAATATGTGGGTCCTACTATGGACACCGATGTGCATATGTAAAGTGTAGAACATGTTGGACCGTGTCCATTCGGCCAGTGGTTTTGACTGCGCTGTATGTTCCCCAGTCGCGGATGTCTGTTTGCCTACCCATGTTATGTAGTGCTCACGGAACCCGTGTCCTTCCACAATTAACCCATATGGTGTTACTGTAGTCCTGCAGGTTGGCAACTGCTTTAAGTAATCCTCAGAGGTCCCATTGTGAACTATCCGCCACTGTATTGCCATAATAACACAGCGGTACATGTAGAACCTATTTATTCATGACAGGATGTTCTTTATGAGTGGGAGCGCCATACTTTAAGCATGCTATGACCTTCCTAGTTGGCGTTGTTGGAGTGCCATTAATATGTGTTCCACAGGCCGCCCGTATGTTCAGCGAGTGGAAGCGGGTGATCCCCATACACTTGCTAGCAGCTTGGTTGCTGTATGCGCGGGATTACGCGGCTGGATGGATGTCTATGGAGTGTGTCTACTGTTGTTTCCAGCTGTATTTCCTGTGTTATGCCTTGCTACAGCTGTGTTATTTCACCAGGTTTGCTATTCTGGGTGCCATCTTGTCCGTTCGTTTGTCCAGCCTTGGGAAATGCCTACTGGACACTGGTGTATGGCTGTACCCATTTCACACCTGCATGTTGCATTCTCCGGTGGATGATTGCCATTATTGGTGGGGGGTAAGCCATGTTCTGTACCCACATCCCTCCGGCGGGGCGGGACAATGGATCCTCTGCCAATCATCTCCGACACCCATTTCTGCATACCCAAGATGCCATGGCTGCAACCCTCGACAGTAGCCATTGCAAATCCTCCATGTGTGCGGGAATGGGATGTGGCCGCACATGTGTGGACTCGACAATCTGTGGATGTCTGTGCATATGTCCCTCATTTCATGGACAGGTGTCATCAACCTTGAACACGCTGGCGGTGCATTTCTGCTGCTGTGCAGTAGTCACGGCTGTAGTTCATCTGGGTCTCCTCGCAAAAGGAGAAATTTTTGGGTCCTACAATGGACACAAATGTGCATATGTAAAATGTAGAACATGTTGGACTGTGTCCATCTGGCCAGTGGTTGTGACCGCTGCTGTATGTTCCCCAATCGCGGATGTGTGTTTGACTACACATATTATGTTGTGCTCTGAAACCCGTGTCCTACTACGACTAACCCAAATGGTAATGATGTCATGCTGCAGGTTGGCAACTGCTTTAAGTAATCCTCAAAAGGCCCAGTAGGCCGTATCGCCACTGTATTGTCAATATAACACAGCGGAACATGTATACCCTATTTATTCATTTAAGGATGTTAGTTATATGCGGGAGCGCCAGTGTTGAAACATCCTATGACCTTCCTAGTTGAAGTTGTTTGTGTGCCATTAGTATATGTTCCACAGGTCGCCCATTTGTTCCGCAGTATGGCCGCGAGTGATCCTCATGTTGTTGATGGCAGCTCCAGTGCCATATGCGCGGTATTCGCACGGCAGTCTGTCTTTGTATGGGGAGTGTCTACTGTAGTCCCTATCTGTATTTCCTGTGTTATGCCTTACTGCAGCTGTGTAATTCCATCAGGTTTCCAGTTATAGGTGCCATCTCGGTCGTACACTTGTCCATCCATGGGAATTGCCTACTGGACACTGATATAGGGCTGTACAACACTCACACCTGCTTTTACCATTATCCGGTGGATGCTTTGCATCATTAGTGGGGAGTAAGGCACGTGCTATACCGCATCCCTCCCAGGCGTGACAGCGGATTATCTGCCAAACAACACCGAGCCCCATATTTGCATACCCAGGATCCCATGGCTGCAACCCTCCACGGTACCCATTACACATCCTTCATGTGTGCGGGACTGGGATGTGGGCGCACTTCTATGGACCACGACAATCTGGGGATTTCTGTTCATATGTCCTGCATTTCATGGACAGTTGTCCCCAACGTTAAACACGCTGGTGGTGCATATGTCTAAGCGGTGCCGTAGTCACGGTATGTACTCGGATTGGCTTTTCTGGCGCATACTGGCAAAACAGTCAGAATTTTTGGAGTCCTACAATGGACACCGATGTGCATTTGTAAAGTGTAGAGCGTGTTTGACTGTTCCCATCTGGCCAGTGGTATTGACTGCCGCTGTATGTTCCCCAGTCGTGGATGTCTGCTTGACTACCCATCGTTTGTATGACATGGCCTATCTATATCCACGTGCTGGTATGCGTAAATACAGCAAACCTTGCGTCCTGCCCATCTTCATAAGCGACATTATGGAACATATATCGGCTGAAACAGACACTGTCAAATCGATAGACTCCACAGTGAAAGGATACTGAGCTGTCTCAACTACTAACATGGGGCACCGTCGAGATGCGGATGTCATGACATAGCCGTCCCTAATTCACTTCCTTCAGGGTCGGTTTAAAGCGAATTAATCAATAAACCTGCTCATAGTTAGGTGGACAGTGCTCCAAGTCTTGATTATAGCGTGACATATACATATCAGTGTTGCATGCCTTACTTCATGGAAACAATAATACGGCGACAATGTGTTAATATATCTACAATATTGGTAAATACAATCAGTATCCGGACACATAGTTGATAATTGGTGAGAGTGCACCTTAGGATGTAGTGTGTTGATCAGGTTATTGTATATCGATGTGTATATTAGTAGCATTACGATAACAAAGCATGGAATCAATAGGTACTATTTAAGCATATATTTCACAATTATGAATGTAAGCGTGTGGAGGAGACATCCGTAACCTTCCCTGGTTCCACTGGATCACACACGCACATTACACTCGCATGTCCGGATTGTGTGTTACGCAGCGCACATGCATATCCGTATTCCGTTTATATATGTTTACAGTGTCTGTGTGGTTACGTGTTTTGCGTTACTTGTGACTATTCGGTAACATATGTCTGATCCGGTTGGCGGGCGTGTGCAGAAAGCACTTACAGCTTTATATATGTAGCGGTCTTTGCAGCATGGGCGCTTTACGTACTGCGTGCACATCTATATGTTCTATAGTCATGATTCCAGCGTGACTGCAGTCACGTTTGAGACTACTGTGACCAGTGCCGTTAGCTGTTCGTTGTCATTAATATGCATACCCGTGGTACCTATGTACATTTACATATCACCCCCGCTTACGCACGCGTCACAGGCATCCATTCCCCTGCTGGGAAAGGTGCGGTACTGCATGTTGAACATTCCTAATTCCCCTCGCTCATGGCCCAGGATGCATATGTCGTCACCACAGGGCTGTTCAGATGACAGCTGCTTATATCCCATATGCATACAGGCCTTGATTGTCAGGGTGTTGCTGTGGTGCTTTGGGTTTGGTCTTGTCCGCCCACTGCGGGACCGCCCTGACCCTGTCTGAATGTTAGATGAGTCACATGGGCACGTTTGTCCGTGTCCATGGTACTATATCACGGCCCCAATTAGTCTTAACCGTGTGTCGAATGTCCGGTGTATCCGTTGTAGATCTCGTTATACTAATTGCACGCGGTCTGATCGAACTAACCTACTGCCATTACTAACCCTCCGTATGTATGGGCTGTGTCGCAATATTACAAGGGTTTAACATTGCGTGGCGGCGTTCACTGAGCCACAGACATGTCCGTTGCTTTTTGGCCGGTTCGCTGTGCTACACACATTTAACATGGCGTAACAGGTTGAACAGCTCGAACCACGAGGACATCGGGTTGTCCGTCGTTGTCTATTATTGAATGTCTCTGTGGAGTTTGTTTCACAAAGCGACACATTGTCGGCATTGTTAGCGGACATCTCGCGCGAATGCGTCCGCACCGGCGGGTGGCGATATGTCTGCCTTTGGCGGCGAACAGGCATTATGCTGTGCCATTCTGTCTGGGGATATATGGTTTCCTTCCTTACGTAGATGATGTGCCATACTAGCAATGACCCTAGCGATGACCAGCGTCTGGGTGTGGGTACTGCTGTATTACCCACGAGAAGAGTGGCCTTAGGGTAAGTGGTGACCTAGGCAGAGGTTGCCACCGATCGTCACCGCTACCCCCTCCTGGTCTACCTACACCAAATAGAGTCTGGAAAGGTGCCCGAGTATAGCAACACCCTAGGCGGCTACCTACTTGGCCTATGCCTAAGGCCGGCTATGTGTGTGGTCCCTTGGGCATCGGACTCGGGAGCGTGTACGTCTGCCGTTGGTATGTCCAGCATTACCCACATCCAGCCCCAAGGCAGTTAACACAACATCCATGGGTCCACATGGTGTCCCAGCTGTGCACTCCGGGAACTCTATGGAATTTAACCCACACCGGACAGCTGTGTAATCCTAGCCTCACCTCAGGATCGTACCTGAGTAGTAGCACAGGGCGACTGTAGTCACACTCCACATAGATGGTGCCTCCACTGACCCTGGGTATTACCATACCATTAGTTTGACAAGCCTTATCTGCAAAGCCATGGAGATGGATCATAATGGGACACATAGATGAGGACATAGGGGACCCGCATACTTTGGATACAACCCAGTTTAGCTTGGTCATAGTCAGATCATGCCCTTTACACGTGTTTCACTTTGTAGAATCAGTCACCAAGGCCATTGCTGAGGGTAAACCAGTCCATACAGCCTACCTCAACCCGGCAGAGGCCGTCGACACAATACCCCCTCGGGTATACTTGATAAACCCGTCATCTTGAATGTAAGTCCATACATCGCCCTATGGGTTGCAAGCGGGCTAGGTCACAGAACACACATGGCCATAGTTGCTGGCGCCATGTCATACTCACAGCCAGTCACAGGTGGTGTCCCATGGGGCTCAGTCCTGGGTCCACTATTTCCAGCATCTCGTTTCCAATGTACCGCACACACAGGGGTTATGGGTGACAATGTTTGCATCGACTGCAAACCCGGATGCCAAGGTCAGACACACATCTGACACAGATATCCTTCAGGAGTGCCTCACAGATGTGGATAAGTGGTACCAGAGACATGTCCTACAGCTAAATGCCAGGAAATGCATAGGCATACCCGCCGGGATGAACAAGGTTACCCGAGCTACCATATAGGTGGCAGTCCACTGAACACGGAGGGTTACCAGTGATCTGGGGACACGTGTTGTTGTTAACCGTTCGTTAGACACACATGTTGCTAACATAGTTGGGTAGACCTTCCACATTGGCCACATCATCATGAAGGGATTCACATCTAGATCAGGGAGGTCATTGTCCCCTTGTACTCATCACTCAATAGACCTATGATTGGGTACAATGCCCGTTCAGAATGTATCTGACCCAACACCTGCAGCAGCTGGAAAGGCACCAACAGTTCTTCGACAAGCGGATGCAGGGTCTCAGGTATATGTGTTATACTGACCGACTGAAAGGATTCCAGCTGTATACAGTTGCATACCACTTGCCCAGAGGTGACCCGTGCCTGGCATGCGGCTAGGTCGAACCAGATCTGATGACTATGCTTCACGTAAATAAGGTAGATCCCTCAGAACCACAAGGGCAGCTGGCGTACACCTTGCCACTGTCATTAATCGGTCCTGTTGTTGGTACGGATTCATCACCCAGACACTCACTCTGCTGTCTACCGACATCCCAGTACATGTGAGGGCAAGCACCTCGCTGGCCTTCTGTTAGTATTTACACATGGATGTCTGCATTGATTTCTTTCTGTAACCTTGTAAATGAATGTTACATTAGCACATTGTGAATCTTTACATTTCGTTGGTCTATTTTACAGTACTCATATTCATACGGTTTATGTGTATATATTATGGTTCATTCATATTACTAGGTGTCTGCAGTTCTGTTAATATATTGGCACAATCCGTAGGACATATACATGTAGCTTACACAGTCAGACATTTGGAAAACATTTTATGTTGGTTCATGTTTCATATATGTACATATATTTCCATTTTCCGATGAATACTGTACCTTTGAACAATGTCTGTTGTCCTCACTGTGTGGGATGTGTAACCCAAGTAAGGTTTGTTCGCTTGTCTGCCTTTAAGGCATGTAATTAGTACCTAGCACATCTAATGTACCAACCAATTAATGCTTGTAAATTTAGTAGGTTGGACTACATTGTATGTAGTCTGAATAAGTCTGCTTATGAAGCAGGCGAAGTGTGCTCAATACACTATGGTGACTGCCTTTAATTCTTGGTGTGCTCTGGTTGGTCACTGGCCAGTCCCTACAGTACCTCGTCTTTGCTTTGGACTTCATCGGCTGGTTGTCTGTGTTTCTTGTATGGAGAATGTCAACTGTAGTCCCTATGTGTATGAGTTGTGTAATGCTTTACTACGGCTGTGTAATTCCACGGGTTTGCATTTATGTGTGCCATCTTAGTCATACGCTTGTCCATCCATGTGAATTGCCTACTATACACTGGTATGGGGCTGTACACATTTCACACCTGCATTTTGCATTCCCGGAGTATGGTGTGCATTATTAGCGGAGAGTGGCGCATGTGCTACGCACGTCCCTCCCAGGCGGGACAAAGGATTGCCTGCGAAACAACACGAGGCCTGATTCTACATACCCAGACTCCCTTGACTGCAACAGTGGACAGTACCCATTACACATCCTTCATGTGTGCTGCAGTGTGATGTGGCCGCAGCTGTATGGACCCGATACCCTGGGTATTTCTGTGCATGTGTGCTGCAGTTCATGGACAGCTATCATCAACATTGAACACGCTTGCGTGCCTATGTGTACCTGTGGCGTGGTGGCGACAATTAGATCACATGAGTAATGCAGGAAGCTAGCAGGCATGCTCTGAACAGAATTTTGGGTCCTACAATGGACACCGATGTGCATGTGTCAAGTTAGATGTTGCTGGACTGTGTCCACCTGCCCAGTGCTTTTCACTGCTGGTGTATGTTCCCCAATCGCGGATGTCTGTTTGACTACCCATTCCACATGGTGCTACATAACCGGCTGCGTTAGTACTGTGAACAAATGACATACATCCAAAGATGGTGGTTACCAACTGCTTCATATAAACCTCAGACATCCCAATGGGACATATCCGTCACTATATTTCCAATATAACACCACCAGAACATGTTGCTTACCTATGCATTCATGTAACCATGTTGTCTTCGTAGGTGGGAATGCCATAGTTTACACATCCTACGTGTCGTTGTGTGTGTGCCATTAGTATGTGTTCCACAGGTCGCACATCTGTTCCGCTGTATGGTAGCGGGTGCTCCTCAGTCTGTTGCTGGCAGATTGAGTGCTGTATGCGCCGGTGTTGGCACGAGTCCGGCTCTGTATGTGGAATGTCAACTGTGGTCCCTATGTGTATTTCCTGTGTCATGCCTTACAGCGGCTATGTCATTTACCGGGTTTGCAGTTGTGGGTGCCATCCTGGCCATACGGTGTCCATCCATGACAATTGCCTACTGGACACTAGTATAGGGCTGTACACATTCCACACCTACATTTAGCATTCTCCGGAGTATGTTTTGCATTATTAGCGGGGAGTAAGGCAGGTGCTACGCACACATCCCTCCCACAGGGCGGGAGGAAGGATTGCCTGCGAAACAACACCGAGCACAGAGTCTACATACCCAGAATCCCTTGACGCGACAATTGACAGTACCCATTACACATCCGTCCTGTGTGCGGAAGTGTGATGTGGATGCAGTGCTATGGACCCGGTACCCTGTGTAATTCTGTGCATCTGTGCTGCATTACATGGACAGCTATCAGCAACATTAAACACGTTTGCGGTGCATATGTGTACCTGTGACATCAATGAGTTCACTTAAGTGTTGAAAGAATGCGGCATTCCTGTCTTTAGACAAATTTTTGGGTCCTACATTGGACACCACTGTGCATATGTAAAGTGTAGAGCTTGTCGGACTGTGTCCTTGTGAGAAGTGGGTTTCACTGAGACTGTGTGTTCAGGAATCGCGGATGTCTGTTGGACTACCCATTCCACATGGTGCTACATAACCAGGTGATGTAGTACTGTGGACAAATTACATACATCCAACGATGCTGGTTAGCAAATACTCAATTTAAACCGCAGGCGTCCCAATGGGACATATCCGTCACTGTATTTCCACTATAACACCACCAGAACATGTTGCTTACCTATGCATTCATTTAACCATGTTGTCTTCATAGGTGGGAAAGCCATAGTTTACATATCCTACTTGGCGTTGTGTGTGTGCCATTACTATGTGTAGCACAAGTCGCAGATCTGTTACGCTGTGCGGTGGCGGGTGCTCCTCAGTCTGTTGCTGGCAGATTGAGTGCTGTGTACGCCAGTGTTGGCACGGCGGTCCTGCTTTGTATGTGGAATGTCAACTGTAGTCCCTATGTGTATTTCCTGTGTTATGCCTTACCACGGCTATGTCATTTACCCGTGTCTGCAGTTGTGGGTGCCATTCTGGCCATACGGGTGTCCATCCATGACAATTGCCTACTGGACACTACTATAGGGCTGTACACATTCCACACCTACATTTAGCATTCTCCGGAGTATGGTTTGCATTATTAGCGGAGAGTAAGGCAGGTGCTACATGAAATCCCTCCCACAGGGCGGGTAGAATGATTGCCTGCGAAACAACACCGAGCACAGAGTCTACATACCCAGAATCCCTTGACCG
Source organism: Protopterus annectens (assembly GCF_019279795.1). Taxonomy (NCBI): domain Eukaryota; kingdom Metazoa; phylum Chordata; order Ceratodontiformes; family Protopteridae; genus Protopterus; species Protopterus annectens. The sequence continues at coordinate 401,612,996 of NC_056728.1, forward strand.
CAACAATTGCCAGTACCCATTACACATCCGTCATGTGTGCGGAAGTGTGATGTGGATGCAGTTCTATGGACCCGGTACCCTGGGTATTTCTGTGCATCTGTGCTGCATTACATGGAGAGCTATCAGCAACATTAAACACGCTTGCGGTGCATATGTGTACCTGTGACTACAATGAGTTCCGTTAGGTGATTAAAGAAGGCGGAAGAGCTGTCTTTAGACAAATTTTTGGGTCCTACAATGGACACCACTGTGCATATGTAAAGTGTAGAGCTTGACGGACTGTGTCCTTGTGAGCATTGGATTTCACTGATACTGTGTGTTCAGGTATCGCGGATGTCTGTTTGACTACCCATTCCACATGGTGCTACATAACCAGCTGATTTAGTACTGTGAACAATTGACATACATCCAAAGATGCTGGTTACCAACTGCTTCATATAAACCGCAGACATCCCAATGGGACATATCCGTCACTGTATTTCCAATATAACACCACGGGAACATGTTGCTTACCTATGCATTCATTTAACCATGTTGTCTTCATGGGTGGGAATGCCATAGCTTACATATCCTACTTGCCGTTGTGTGTGTGCCATTAGTATGTGTTCCACAGGTCGTACATCTGTTCCGCTGTGCGGTGGCGGGTGCTCCTCAGTCTGTTGCTGGCAGACTGAGTGCTGTATCTTGCCCGGTGTTGGCACGAGTCCGGCTCTGTATGTGGAATGTCAACTGTGGTCCCTATGTGTATTTCCTGTGTCATGCCTTACAGCGGCTATGTCATTTACCCGGGTTTGCAGTTGTGGGTGCCATCCTGGACATACGGGTGTCCATCCATGACAATTGCCTACTGGACACTAGTATAGGGCTGTACACATTCCACACCTACATTTAGCATTCTCCGGAGTATGTTTTGCATTATTAGCGGGGAGTAAGGCAGGTGCTACGCACACATCCCTCCCACAGGGCGGGAGGAAGGATTGCCTGCGAAACAACACCGAGCACAGTGTCTACATACCCAGAATCCCTTGACTGCAACAATTGACAGTACCCATTACACATCCGTCATGTGTGCGGAGGTGTGATGTGGATGCAGTGCTATGGACCCGGTACCCTGTGTAATTCTGTGCATCTGTGCTGCATTACATGGACAGCTATCAGCAACATTAAACACGTTTGCGGTGCATATGTGTACCTGTGACGTCAATGAGTTCAGGTACGCATTGAAATAAGACATAATTTGGTTCTTTCCACAATTTTTGGGTCCTACAATGGACACCACTGTGCATATGTAAAGTGTAGAGCTTGTCGGGCTGTGTCCTTGTGAGCAGTGGGTTTCACTGATGCTGTGTGTTCAGCAATTGTGTATGTGTGCTTGACTACCCATACTGTGTTGTGCTACAGGAAACATGTGTTCCGACACCAGAAACCAATGCTATACATCCATTGTTGCAGGTTAACAACCACTTTCATACCATACCCAGAGGTCACGATTGGGAGGTATTGCCACTTTATTATCGGAACAACACCCCCAGACTGTGTACATCATGGGAACTTTAGGCCAGTCTTACCGGCCATTTCCAATTGTAATTGGCAGACACATGTCAATACATGTATGATAACACATATTGTCATGCAGAAGTTGATCTATGTTATTTGGACATTGGCTTCTGCTTTTGGCATCCGTTGCTGTGAGTGTTGCCAGTTAACATACACATTGCTTGCTCAGAGGCAGACTACACACTACTGCGCAGTACTGTGGTCTCCTTTAAGGACCCTGAGCCAGTGGTCAATGGTACAGCAGCCACTGCATCAATCACATTGCCATCTACCAGTACCTACAGGACTGCATGTACCAGGCATTCACTTACCCAACTGTGGTTCATTGTACCAATGCCAAGCGTCCAGTGTGGTGTACCCCAGCCATACACATGATGTACAACACGAGGAGGTGGCTACTACAGGGTGGAGCAGACACCTTGTGAGGTGTGACACCCTTGGTCATCATATGTGTAGAGTTACACAATGTCATGGGATTGTCAGGGCACATTCCACAGATATACCTACATGGACCTGGCTGACAATCATACCACCTTCAGTTGCTATGCTTTCGACACCTGTGAGGTCACTACCACATATGCTCTGACTGGGTTCACATAGAGGTGGGGTTTACTCAACATACACACATTGCCGACATACAGGCTGACAGGTCCAGTGAGGACATCTCCACACCCTCCACCACACATGTGGAGATGTCTGTACCAGCGGTTTGTGGTCACCAAATGTTCTGTGACACACAGGTGGGACATGCTCTCTCCAGGGTAGTGTGAATAGCATCCATGAGACCAGATGGTGAGCCGCTGTGTACTCCACTATCTCATTTGGGATTAGGACCCACAGTTAGGACAGCTATTTCTTTATAGCCTCACCTCAGGTAGGGTGCCCAGGTTGTATCGCATGACAACTGTATTCCCACATCACAGGGCCAATGCCTCCACTGAGGCTGGTTATTACTGTCCCAGTACCCTGAGGAGACCTATCTGCATAGACATGGGGTGGGATCATACTGCGGTTCGTACATGACTGCATAGGGGACATACATGCCCGCATCCCACACGGTTTGTCTTGTTCAGGGGCGGTTCATGCCTTTAAGACATGGTTGACATTTTGGGACGGTCACCCAGCCCATTGCTGGGGTGTTGCAGTCCATACAGCCTACCTCGTCCTGGCAAAGGGCTTCATAACATTACCCCCTCAGGTAGCGTTAATGAAACCATTGGCTGGGATGTGAACATGTACATCACAGAATGTGTTGTAAACTGTCTATGTGACACAACCCACATGGTCATAGTTGCTGGCTGCATGTCAGACCAACTGCCTGTCACAGGTGGTGTCCCATGTTGCCATTCCGTGGGTGCACCCTGTCATACATCTACATTTCCACGGTACAGGCACACACAGCGGTGTTATGGGTAACATTGTTTGTAGATGCTTGCAGAACAGATGCCATACTGGGACGGACATCTGACACAGATATCCTTCGCAGGGGCCTCCCGGATATGCATATCTGCTGTCAGGGACATGTCCCACAGCTAACTGGTACATAATGCAAAGTCATACCTGTCGAGGGTAGTAGGTCACCCCTGTACAGCGTATAGGTGGCTGTCCACACAGCACAGGGGTGACTACCAGGGATCAGGGGACAGGGTTTGTCGGTCGCCTTTCATTCAACACACACATTGCTATCGTGGTTCTGTGGGACTTCTACATTGACCACCTGTATGTGCAGGGAGTCACATCTGACTTCACAGCCCGACACGTACACGGTCACTATATAGCATAGAACTTCACTTATTTGCCTAAGTATGAGCTTATTGTTGTGGCAGTTTGGTAGCTTATTCTGTTTCTTGGGACATTTAGGTATTTCAGTTACGGAAATAACCGATTCAGGCTACAATTACATTAAATACGGAAATCATTATGACCTACACTCTTAGCACACTTCCCGTTTTAATGCTTTATTTCGGAACACGTATGCCAATACAGGGACTGCCCCTCGCAAAGTGGGGCGGTTGGTGACCTTAGTCGCTACTCCTATGTCGGTGCGGCGTGCTGACATGCTGCTGTACACCTTCTCTGACTATGCACACTCACAGTACATTGCTGTACGGACACGGTATTCTGGCGTATCCTTTGTTCCTTGGACAGGTACATTTCGGGCTGCGTGGGTTTTATTTGCTTCTCTGTTTAGTTGGGGCGGGTACTTTGTTGCATACTCTGCGGACATTTCATTCTGCACGGGCCATGGCTGCAGCCATTTCTATTCTGGGCGGACTATGGCAGACAGCACGTTAGGTTGCTCTTCGCCTGCCTGCTTAAACACGCCTACTGACGCATCCTACTTGGGCTCGCTCACGTACACTACGCACATGCCTGTGGTTACGGTGCACTCTCATTAATATGCATATGGCGCTACTGCGCCGGCTATGCAATGCACCGCCGGCGCAAGCCTTACGCCGGCCTTGCGCCGAGCTTCATGAATCCCGGGGAATGTTTTTTCTAGTATTCATTTAGGAAACACCCTAAGTCATGTCAATCTTCCAAAGTAGACAATTCAGCTTTTAGACAGACCTCCAGATTTTGATAACTTACTCAACAGGAAAATTCCCCTAAACAGTCATTATCCACTCTATCCCGCCCTGCTTTAAAATGACTGCTTGGCCAGTATTCCTCTATAGTGTTCCATACTATTGTGTCTTCTTGGCCACATACGCTGTCCCATTCTCTACGCAAGCAATAATGCCCAACAGGGTGTGTGTTAATTGCACATTAACACGTACACTGGAGGACATTATTGTGCTTAGAGAATCGTCTATCTGTAAAATTGTTGTGTTTTACTTAATTATATATATTTTTTATTACTATACATATTTTTTAGTATATTTTTGATGTAAAATAGTTCCTCCACCTAATGTTTCAAACTTGCTGTACTATATGTTAATGGTGTTGGAGGAAGCATTTTACAGCCAAAATATAACATTTAACAAATAATCATGTTATTTACTTTAGTTTTTGGTCCCTTACTCCTGTATCGTTTGGTTGGCAGTCAATGGAGATTGAAATGACTAAATAATGACATATATTTGAGCTTCGACTTTTTTTCCATCAGAAAATTCATGCCAACTTAAATCCTTTACTTTAACAGCTTTGTAATTTTATGAGAAATAATTAAGTTTGTATTTTAGAGCCTTTGTTCTACCTCTGTTTTAGGCTTTATCCAGATTTCTTCAGCTGAAAGATGTAGAGGTTTTTAACCCTCTTTAGTGCTGCTGCTGCCAGTAGTCATCTCACGCACTCTCACACACACATCTCTGCTTCAGACAAAATGCATGCTAATGAAACCTCTGTTATTCTAGCAACTTTCTCAGTTTATAAGAGCAATATTTAAAATCTGTCCCTATTTTCAACCCTTTGTTTCTTCATTATTTGTGGCTCTGTCCAGATTTCTTCTGGCGAGAGTTATGGTCGAGAGGTTCACAAAGCTTTAATGTGATGCTGCCAGGGATCACTCTTCACTCTCTCTCTCTCTATCTCTCTCTCACACACACAGACACACAGACACACACACACACACACACACACACACACACACACACACACACACACACTCTCTCTCTCTCTATGCATTCACTCACATGCTTAGACAGCAACATAAACACACATACACAGGATCATCTCTCTCTTTCTCTTACTTTCATACACGCATATACTCTCTCTCTCTCACACACAAACACACACACACACACACACACACACACACACACACACACACACACACACACACACACACACACACACACACAAACACACACACACACACACACGTGCACACATACACACACACACACACACACACACACACACACACACACACACACACACACACACACACACACACACACACACACACACACACACTTTTTATTTTGCACTCACTAAACAGCAGAAACGCTACATAGCAAGTATAAAATAGCTTAACACCGATCTCTCTCTCACGCTCATATATGCATACACTGTCGCACACAGACATACACACATGCACACACATTTATTTTTTAATTTTGTTTTAGTTTTTTTACATTTTACACTCGCTAAACAGCAGAAGCACTGCTTAGCAAGCATAAAATAATGGAGACTGCTAGTGTTTTTTTCAATCAGAGCTCCATGGAGGCTTAATATGCTGTTGTGAAGAAGCAGACTCATTTTTCAGGGGGCATTGCTTGTACATTAATGCCCTGATGGAGCACACTCATTCTCCAGTCAGGGTACTGATGTACAGTAAGGCCATTCTATAATCAGCTTTATATTGTTATGAAAGTTCACTTTACCACTGTCCTACTGTTATAAAATACTATATTTGTTAGTGAAAACACTCATTCTCATGCACCTTTGAATGGTTTCTCATATCATTTGTTCATAACTATTATTTAATATTTAGACACTACTAACTTTATTTTTCTCACAGTGATCTTCACTGAAATGTTTGTGTTTTTCTTTTTCTGAACCTGTATCTACTAGAAAACTATACTGAATACTAACAAAACACAGAAAGAAAACTACTAAAAAATTGAAACACAAAAGAACAATTGGGGTAGGTTTACTGAGCACTTTCATCACCAATTACAAATGATTCTGAAGAAGTAATTTGCAATTGGTGACAAAAGTGCTCAGTAAATTGGATTTACTGCATTTCTTGGATCTACCCCGATTGTTCTTTTGTGTTTTTATATTGAATACTACTTTCTATAGACTAACTAGATGATGTGTATTCTGCATCTCACTATATGTATACTATTGTACTATCTAATTATTGTATATTGCTTATATTTATGTGGAGCTTTTCTCCTCAGACCTCCACTGAAAATGGGCTACTGGCCCAGTCGGACTTTCCTGGTAAATAAATAAATAAATAAATGCCATTGTACTGTGTATGTTGACTGTTCATATGCTGCTTGTCAATGTTTTTGTTTGCTCACTATTGTATGCTGAAACAATCATTTTTTCTCATTATTGTATACTCTAATGATTTATTGTAATATGTATGTAACTATGTATGTATATAACGTTCTCTCTGTAGCTTATTGAGTTTCTCTCCTAGGGCCTCTGCTGAAAAAGGGTTTCCATCCAGTCATACTTTCCTGGTTAATAAAACAAATAAACAAATAAAATATATTAAAGTCTTCAGCAGGCTGGCCTGCATTAGAAAAAAAAACTTTACATTTTGCTCACTCTACACAAGAAAAAATACTTCTCTTGAGTCTCCTTAAGAAAATAAAATAATTTAAATAAATAAATAACTACACTAAAATTTGCCCCTTAAAATTAGAATCATAAATATTACCAGACAATGCAAATTAAAAAAAAATGATGTGATGATTTTTCCGGTACATGAGAACTTAAAGCAGTTTAATGTTAATGTATAAGTCTGCAAACAATTTGTATTTTGCAGAGTGGTTGAAGTAAGGAATTACTGAGAATATGCTAAATATCTGAAATTCTAAAAAAATCACTTTGCTGGTTGTAAGCTTATGAAAAATGTTCCTTGAATATGTGAAATGCTTTTAAACATTGCTAGGTTTAATTAGAAGGTGACAAATTTTAAAGAGTTTATTCTATAGTCCAAAGAAAAAGTATAGATGTTCTCTACATAGCTGTTTATGTGTTTCAGGACTGCATGTATGTGTGTGTGTGTGTGTGTGTGTGTGTGTGTGTGTGTGTGTGTCTGTGTGTGTGAGTGTGAGCATGCGAGCATGTGTTACTTTGTACATAATTCAGGAGTGGATGTTACTTTGTATGAGACATCAAATGCATAAAAGATTCTTCATCCTGGAGCTTTATCGTCTATACAGAACATCCCACCTGAATACATTGTCACATCAGACTTACTCATTGAATGCTATCTGTTTGCACTAGAGGAATAAAATACAAAACAGCGTTCAGTGTAATACAAACAAATGTGATACATACATTTATTGAAGCCTTTCAGGCAGACAGCAATATGAGGTTTTAAGTATGAAACACCTTTTCAGGTGACAGGCTTTGTTCATTAGGATAGCATAGGAAAGAGTTCCAGAGAGTTACATTTTAATGACAATAGAGAGGCAATACACATACATAAATGCTTAACAGATTTTATCGTTATTTGTGCATCTGATGAAGTCTTTTAGACTAAAATGTGGTGATCCATTAAGCATTTGTGTGTTAGTTTATGTACTATGTATTGCCTCTCTGTCATTAAAATGTAACTCTCTGAAGCTGTTTCATTTTTTTTTGTGTGATTATTACCTTGACTTACTAGTTCTACCCTAGGCACTAAATTCTCCTATTTATGGAGGTAGAATAAAAGACATACCCCCCCTACACACACACTAGAGTGAATGTATAAAAGTAACTTTATATGTCTTGAAATAGAGAGTTTATGAATGTCAAAGAATACTTGTACTGAGATAGCATGTTGTTATATGTATTTGCTTATGGAGCTTCATTTGTGACAGATTTTAAAGGTATGTGAAAAAATTGTGTAATATGTCTACATACAGCTGAATCACCTAGTTCAATCATTCTGTTATGGCTGAGGAAAATAGCATCCAGGCTGGATAGTCTTATCAGAAGTATAAGAAAAGCTGCAGGACATCCAGGCTGGATAGTCTTATCAGATGTGCAAGAAATGCTGCAAGATAATTTGTGCCATTGGTGTAAGGGTTAGAGCTGTGGTGTTATGAACACATTAATAGACATAACATGCCAATAAGATGTTTGTATGTTTGGTGGCACAGGTCAAGGTTAGTGATGAAGCTTATTACAGTCTGCTGGACACTGCACAACTGAAACAATTGCAGATTATAAGCAGCATGATGTTACACAGTTGCTATAATGTTACAATGGGGATTAATCTCAGTATGCATGTTGTGATTTTGTTGTATAGCTCATAATGCTGCTACTTGAGTGTTATGCCATATTTCCTTAAGTGATGTTTTTTTCCCTGCCCTTAAAGGAGCACTGATTTTTATTTATTCACTTATTGCCTGTGTGTGTGTGTGTGTGTGTGTGTGTGTGTGTGTGTGTGTGTGTGTGTGTATACATGTAAAGAACTGGCACTTGAAGTTCATTAGCATTTTTACTTTGCAGAATTCTGCCTGCTTGACATCATTTGTTAGTTGCACTGAAAAAAAGAAAAAATATTTTACCTGAGCATTGTGCCCCTGTGCATCTGACAAATGAGAGTTATATTTCTCTTCAGTCAAGTTTCCAGGCACCAAGTGCCCCTTTTTTAATGGCAAGGTTATTTTAGTTGTACTGTACAGATATGTCAAAAATTGTGTTAGTTTTCCTGAAAGTAGGTTATATGGCATATTATGAGTCATAGCTGCAGTACAAAAAAAAAAAACATAAATTTAAATACTAGTATATGAGCAAAAATGTAAAACATTGGTTTCTAGACATGTACTGTTTGGTTTCACAGGTTTTTCTACATCACTGGCAAGACACATGTACATATGGAATATAATTTTAGACTTTTATATTTAGAAATACAAAATGTATTGTTCTTATGATGTCTGTGTATCAACAGCATGTGTTATTTTTGTGAATGCATCTTAAAAACTGTAGAAGGACTTGCTGAAAAATTATGATTTTGCTTCCAGTTTGTTTTAAAATTTTGACTGCTCATAAATGCAGTAATCAGACAGTGAAACGCCAACGAGGAACTTGGAGACTATAATTAGGAAGCTAGGGCACAGCTGTGCCAGGCATAGCAGAAATGATGTACTGCCGGCGTACAAAGTACAAACACATATATCATAGTGGTGACACTGCTGTACTTGTAGACATCCCAGTAATGGTTTCTGCAAGATGCGTGCAACAAAAGCTAGTCCAGCATGATTATATTACAGGAATAATAATGTGCAGAAATATGCATCCCTAAGCCAGCGTTTTTAACTAAAATTTTAGCTTAAGTGTTTTAGTTTTTTTTTTTTGTAAAATAGAATGACTGGAATGGAAAACACTATAAAACCACAGCACATGTATTACATTTCCTTAGGAAATAAGTAACCCTACGTAAATATTTTAATTTTCATTTTAAATACTTTTTGTTATAGATAAAGTGTTTACAACAGATACATCCCTCTCACGTTCGCCGACAAGCATTTGAAGGCTTCAGTTTCCAGAAATTCATGAATGGATTTCAGTTATTTTTTTACCATATTTCAGATTATGCATTTAAAACTGGGACATGTGGCCATTTCATGGTATTCAGAGAAGCAGTATGCCCCTTTCTTACAATCTTGAAGTATATATGTGGGTTCATTATTGCTCGTGTGACTTGATGTAGGTGATTGCTTCCAGGAAATATTTGTTGTTACAGTAGAGAGCTGATTATTTGAACTAATTGGGACCTAGGTTACTTCAGATAATCAAACATACATTGAACCAGACTAAAAAAACTTCTAAAATCTTGTTTTTTCTGCATACAGGGAATACACTTTTCAACTCTTCACAATTCCAGTGGGCAATAAAGAATATTTTTTCACTCACAAGCTCAAAAAACATGTACAAGCAAATATGTATAACCTTTGCATATTCAGACTTTATTTTTTTTCTACCTGAAAACTTTGAATGGTTGTGTTCGGATAATTGACATTTCTGATAATCAGCGTTCAGATAATTGACTCTGTACTGCATACACATATAGCTGTACCAACACACTTTACATTGTCTTTTTTAGTTTTGTGACTGTATTATATTCCCTTAGAATATAACAGCTAATGTACTGCTTAATTACCAATTTAACTGTGTTCAAAAACATGCCATTAATATAATAATGGCATGAGAAGTTACAGTTATTCTGGTATATGTGGCTAGAGAATGCTTAGATGTTTAGCAGTTCTGGGAAGTAATCGGGGTCTGTTACAACAGTTACTTGTTACATGAATAAGTTGAGAGGGGTTGGTTATACGACCTCTTACATTATAGCATTTCTTTGTGACCACAGTTTTTAAAAAGTTAAGACTGTTAGAACTTAATAAATAAATTAATCTTTATTTAAACATGTACATGTAGTTGTGGCTCTCATCCCTATAACTTTATATGGTCTAACTCCAAGTTCATGTAAATTCAGCAATAAATGAATTCTTGTTTTTAAAATAAAACCAACTACTTCCTTATCCTAGTATTACACAATCTGAGTTTTAGTATATTTTTTTACTCCCCCAAAGAGAAAAAAAAGAACTATATGGCTTTGGCAATATCACACTTCAGAGAATTTGGGTCAGTGTCTTAACATACTACAAATCATCAATTAGATTGCACATTCCATGAATGGATTTGTAGAAACTGCTGTGATGCTTAAGGAATGGCCATTTGCTGTTCATGTTTACAGACCAGCACAATCTCTACACATGTTCACAGACCAGCACACTCATTACAGATGTTCAGAGACCAGCACAGTCTCTACACATGTTCACAGACCAGCACACTCAATACAGATGTTCACAGACCAGCACAGTCTCTATACATGTTCACAGACCAGCACACTCAATACAGATGTTCACAGACCAGCACAGTTTCTATGCATCTTCACAGACTAGCAGAGTCTCTATGTATGTTGCTCTGATTTGATCTACATGTGTTTTCACAGATGATACATGACCAATGATCTCTGTATATGACATAAGCTGTGAACCAGTTTTAGTAACACCTATAATTTGTTTATGACCATAAGTATAATTCAGCATCTATAGTTCCATGCCAGGTATAAATTGCGTAACTTACTGCTGTTGTCAAAGGCTGGTTTATATACTGTTTTCGTTGAGCTTCTCACATTTAACTCTAATAAAAGCAAGTAAAATATAGATTTCAGCATTTGTGACACAATTCCATAGGATCTATGCATATCAACACTTGAGGGGTAATTGTGCCAGTAATTCATTCAGTACTGAATGGCTGAAAGTTAATTATATTAAGAAAATTATACTTTTGCTTTAGTCTCACTTTTCATTTTTTCAAGCCTTTCTTCAAATCCAGTATAATGCTATATACCATATGTTAACATCATTGGGGACTCAATGATTGCACCTAGTTTGCAGTCATCTGTGAACTTGGTAAGCTACAGTCCATCTAATTATACTCGGATGTCTGAGAAGTAGATTGCAAATAGTGGAGGGCCCAGCACAGATCCCTGTGGTACATGACTGGTAGCTGGTCTACTGATGGAGGTGGAGTCTCCAACACTGACAGTACGCACTCTGTTGATGAGCTAGTTTGTTACCCATGTAGTGATTTATGGGCTAACTTCCAGCCTGGAGAGTTTCTCAATGATACCTGATTTGGGGATTGTGTTGAAGGCCTTGGCTAAGTCAAGATAGGCAGTATGTACTGCTTTGTCCTTATCCAAGGCTTTGCTGACATTTTTGAAGAAGTCCACCAGGTTTAACAAGCAATATCTGCCCTTAACAAAGCCAAACTGAGGTGGGTCAAGAGTTTGGAGGTAGCCTATGTCCTTGTTGATAAGGTTCATGATGAGTCTTCCCATGGTCTTGCAGATAAGTCTGGTTAAGCTTATGGGTCTATAGTTCTCAAGGTCAGTTAACAGACACGCTTTGTGTAAGTGGATTACTGTTGCTGTGCTCCACTCTGCTGGAACAAAGCCAGTGCTCAGGCTATGGTTGAAGAGAGTGCCAGGCAGTTCCACTAGGTCTTGTTTTAGATTGTTTAGTAAACAGCCTGGGATGTTATCTGGTCCCATGGAGGCTGTGTTTTTGGCCTTGGGGATGGCGGGTATGACCTGCTCTTTGGAGATGTTAGGTAGAGGACTGGTGACAGGGATGCTTTGGGGTATGTCTGGTGGGGACAGGGGGTAAAATTTGCATCAAATCTGTCCACCTGCAGGTTGGCAATTTCTTTGGGTTCACTGTGGGTAGCACCATCCACAGTTTGGCACATAGCTGGACATTCCCTTTAAGATTTTGGACATAGCTAAAGAAAGCCTTGTGGTTGTATTTAGCTAGAGATGCTAATTTAGCCTAATAATTGGCTTTATAGTACTTTACAAGATATCTGATTTGCTTGTTCAAGCTGTGGAGAACATTCTTCCTATGGTGAATAAGTTCACTCTTGTTCTTGGATAACAGTTTCCTTTTGTTATATAACCTATTCATACTTGCAGTCCACTAGGGTGGCCTGTTTCTTTGAGGTGATCTGGTTTTGATTCTGACAGGTACAGATGAGTCTATACAGTTGTTTAAATGTCTATACAGGGCATATGTGTACTCTTCTGTATAGGATTCATTGCTGGCTGTGTTAACAGGTGGTTTGAAACTTTTTATACCCTCGCTTAGTAGGCTAAAGTTTGCTTTGGAGAAATGTTTCAGTTTGTTTTCCCCTGTGAGGATGCCCAGTCTGATCTTTACATCAAACAAGACAAATATATGGTCTGACCTCACTAGACAGGGCACCACACAGGGGGTAGTGCAGTGATTCCCCATGTTGGTGAGTACCAGGTCCAGGATATTCAAGCCCCTTGTAGGGGTGCAGACTAGCTTTTCCAGCGCATTTGAATTAACAAAGTCCAGGAACCCCAGGACAATCGCATTTCTGCTTGTGTGTGTTGTCCAATCTATGGAAGGATAGTTAAAATCTTAGTAAGTGGAAGTCAAATAAGAGTGAAAAAAGTCAGTTTTGTGTTTGTTTTATATTGTTTCCATGTTCTCTGAAGTTTGTTTGATGTTGGAATTAGTATATGCTGATACTGGGAGTAAGGTGATTAGGGTCTTATCCACTTCAGAAACAAATATTTCAGTGAGTGAAATCATTTTCATTGCATTTCTTTGGCAATATGATAACATGCTGCATTAGAAATTTGAGTTGCAATTATTCATGTCTCAGCTGAGTTGTGATTAATAATATTAAATCTGACCATAGTTAAGTGAGGTGTGATTAACCATATTGAATATTATCTTAGCTAAGTGAGATGTGATAATTATATTAAATCTGACCATAGCTAACTGAGATATGATTAATAATACTGAATCTAACAATAGCTAAGTGAGATGCGATTATCATATTAAATCTGACCATAGCTAACTGAGATGTGATTAACTATATTGAATATGACCATAGCTAAGTGAGATGTGATAATCATATTAAATCTGACCATAGCTAACTGAGATGTGATTAATCATACTGAATCTGAGCATAACTGAAACATGATTAATCATATTGAATCTGACCATAGCTAAGTGAGATGCGATTAATAATATTGAATCTGACCATAACAGAGATGTGATTAATCATATTAAATCTGACAGAACTGAAATGTGATCAATCAGATTAAGTCTGGCCATAACTAAGTGAGATGTGATAATAATACTGAATCTGACCATAACTAAGTGAGATGTGATAATAATACTGAATCTGACCATAACTAAGTGAGATGTGATAATAATACTGAATCTGACCATAACTGAGATGTGATAATAATACTGAATCTGACCATAACTAAGTGAGATGTGATAATAATACTGAATCTGACCATAACTGAGATGTGATAATAATACTGAATCTGACCATAACTAAGTGTGATGTGATAATAATACTGAATCTGACCATAACTGAGATGTGATAATAATACTGAATCTGACCATAACTAAGTGAGCTGTGATAATAATAATACTGAATCTGACCATAACTAAGTGAGATGTGATAATAATAATGAATCTGACCATAACTAAGTGAGATGTGATAATAATACTGAATCTGACCATAACTGAGATGTGATAATAATACTGAATCTGACCATAACTAATGATCAAGATCAGCAATCGGGAGGACAGATTTTGAGCAGCATCTACTAGCTCTAAACTACTGTTTTGATGAACTTTGCAGTAAAATGTGGCTTACATCAAACTGTAGGTCTTACAGATTTTAGTATGCATACATGAGTTTTCTGAAGGATAACTGTCATGAATTGAAAATAATGTCCTAGTCATTAAGACCCATATAAGACCAATGACTACATTTATCAACAAATAAATAGCTTTATAAAAACAATGTATTTTAAGAACTAAGCACATTTCAATGTATGTTCTACAATCCAATTTGCATTAAGAACAATTAAACACTTTTGAAGGTACTGACAATCTTAGTGCTTATCTCACATTAAAATATCTATGTCAATACTACATTATTTATGTTAGCCATTCGTTTTTTTTTGGCTTCAGGAGGGTTTGTTCAACAGATATGGAAAACAGCTGTTGTCCTCCTATTTTGTGGTGGTAACAGTTGTACATTAAACAGTTATCACCCAATTAGTCTTGCATGTATTATTGACAAATGTTTTGCAAGACTATTATGCTCCCTGATAATTGAAGAGCTATGCTCTACCTTGGACATTTTTTTTCAACATAGATTTTCTCAAGGCAGATAATGTTTGACCAATCTGATAAGCTTTTCTCAAAACCTATGGGAATCAGTGGATTTTGTTTATCATTTTATGTAATCTACTTGGATTTACAAAGGCATTTGACTCTGTTCTTCATGTGGAAAATATTGCCATTTTGTCCAATCTTGCAATCAAGCAATACATTATTAAATGGGTTGCTAGTTGGCTGACTTAGTGGTATTTAAAGGTTAAAACAGATGTTATTTCATGAAGGAAAGGGAAGATACAGTGGGTACCACAGCACCTGGACCTGGACTTCTGTTGTTCAGTCTGTTCATCTTGGACTTTCTAACCCAAATTAGTGTACTGGTTAGTACATTTGTGGGTGATACTAAAATTGGAGCACTTAAAAAGTCTGTTAAAGTGATTTGCAACACATTTTTAAGTATTCACTTTTTTGCTTTGCATGCATTGCAAAAGCCATATTATTTACTGTAGTGGTAATTGTTATGTGCATTTTCTTTGGTGGACTTTGTGGAATTCTTTATTACATAGTGGAAATTGCCAAGACAGAGCTTCTCTTGGCTTTCTGAAACCTCTTTTTCTGTGAAACTCTACTCCTCAGCTATGTCATGTTAGGTAAAAGTGCTAGAGTCGAGCTGGAAACACTGATGTATGGCAGGTTTATTTTTCCATTGATTTGCTCTTATTTTTTCCTGGTTTTTAACTGTGATGGGATAAAAGCAATTCAAATGGTATCACATTTGATTTTTAATCTAATCAGTATTGTCCTGGTAGCCTAATGTTGCTGCAGTTCATTTTTAAAAATAGCATGAACAATATGTTTTGTTTCTGTGGAAATATTTAACCTTTATATATTATTTTTTGTTGTCTAAGTGAAGACAATGATGATGTCAGTCAGGTTGTGCAAACCTCTCAGCTGTCCACAATATTGCAAAATGTTTCTGACTGGGTTTTCATTCACACATGCAAACCTTTAACACAATACTACTGCATATTTTACACATCTTCCATGTGCACACCACAGTCTGTCTCCATTATCGGCTCCCAATCATATCATCATTCCACCTATATCACTCTTCAAATAGTTTCAGGAATAAGCCTTTGTTCCATAGTAAACCGCACTACAAATCTGTCCTATGGTTTTCTACTTCATTTGCATCAGAAATTTAAAAAAAAGTTCAAATTACATACAGAAAAATGTAAATAACGCACCAAATGGCACTGTTTTGAGAATGAACAACTGTGTGTGTGTGTATGTGTCTGTGTGTGTGTATGTGTGTGTGTGTGTGTGTGTGTGTGTGTGTGCGCGCGTGCGCATGTGTATTTGTGTGTAAGTGTATAACAATGTGTGAGACATAACTTATGTGTGCATCATTTCAGCACTCATTTATTATTTTATATCCATAGCTAATTTTCAAACAGATTGTACCATTTCACAAACTTCTCCCTTACACACTAAACAAAAACACTTTACCCTTACATATAGTGCTGACACTTAAAACATTACCAAAATAAACATTGCACTACTGTGAATCCACTGACATAACAGTAAATGTGACCTCAAAATTAAAGCAATACATTCACCACAATAAAACAAATCTTATTTTGTACTTATTTAGTAATCATCAGCAAAAGAAATTCCTTATATCCCAGATGGACCCATATTTTTCATTACTTCCCAAATGTTTTTCACTATGGTATGGAGGAAGCCGCATAGCCTCTTTAACATTAACATCTGAACTTTCACATGAACTCATGTAAGGGTTATCCTTGTAAGTATTTAGAATTCCAACACTATATGTTTAACGAACAACTTGCACATCACTGCTACCAACAGAAGAAAAAACAAAAAAAAAAAACAGTCCTCAGAATTAACTTTTGTACACTGAACTGACAGCCTTAGTGGCATACCTTACTAGACATCATCAAATGTCAGAGGGCATTCTGCAGAGGATTACATGGGGCAGAGCATTACAGAAGGAAACATAACAGAAACTGATTGCTAATCAGTTATGACAAAACCAAATAAGGATACATTACAACAATAAAACATGCATGTGGTTAAGAATACTGACAAATAACTTTAGTGATCATGCCAATTTAATGGCTTTTTGGATACAATGCAGACAGTAACATTAAATGAGTGCATGCAGTTTATTGTCAGTAAAGATGGCTGTACTTTGGTTGCAGTGATCCATGTTTCTTCTGGTCAAGTATTTTAGACTTCTAATATCATGTTAGGTATGGACCTCATTTGTAATTCAGGGTAAAACTAAAGTTCATGAAATTAGAAATTGCTTCAGTCATTGATGTTTGTCAAGAGGGCTCTACGCAGCATGTACGATGCACCTAGAATTTCCTCTTTCAGCAGTTCATACAAGGTTACATATACTGGTACCATACTTAAGTAAGACTGTAAATTCATTTTTACCAACTCTGTTGTTCCTAATACCACTGGAACTGTCTGGGTATCTTCCCTCCACATTGCTGTCATTAGTGCTTGCAAATGCTAGTATTTTAAGACTGTGATTGAGTATTGAAATTTAATGATCAAGGCTACCTTTTACTGTATTTTCTGGAGAATATCATTATTACCAGTGAGAATAATATCAGAGATTTAGGCCTGGTGGCAGATAATACACTGACATAGTACAAGAACTTTATATTTGTAATAAAGACATGTTATGTTGTGATTAGGGATATTCTACACAGTATCAGAAGATGTAATGAGTCAGTTCTAACTCCACTTTGTAAGGCTGTTGTAAAACCTCATATTGAGTGTTGTAGAGCTGCTTGCATTTATAACTGTTCACAACTAGTTAAATTGGAAAAAAATTCAAAATATTTTTATCAAACAGAACAACAGTGTTAAACATCTGAGTCAGAGAAACAGGTTTGAAAAGCTATCACTGTACGGTATACAATATAGAATAGTTCAGAGAAGAACTTATACACAGAAAAGCGACTTTCTGTGTAAGACCAAACTGCACAAACAACGGTTTACAGACGTGGAGTTAAATACAGATCTATGTTAAAAGAGCTTGACCCAGAAAATGTGAACAAACCTTTTATTAATTAAAACAAGCAACATTAAGTGCTATCATCCTTTTACATTAGCTCTTCATCAGAACTAAAACAAAATACTTCTGTAAGCTTTTAAAAGGTAGACCAATCATGTAGCAGTCAACAGTCAATCAAATTTTACAGCAACCGAATCTTAATAATAAAATACATTGTAAACTAAACAATCTAATAAATGTGCTTAACAATTCATAAATATGAATGCATGTGTATTAACACTAAAAGTGTGTATAATGACAAAATGTCATTTTATTTCATAAAAACAATAACTCACCAAAAATAAACTAAGACTAAGCATCATAAAACTTTTACTCTACATAAAAGATTTTTTTCATATACAAATACTTTTTTTCTACAAAACATTTTTGCTTTTTCTCTGTAACTTATTAGATATCAATTTTAACATGGGTTTAATAAAAATACAATCATTCAAATCAGGGGATGTATTGTCATTAGATTTTTAACTGCCGCATGAGCTCCTGTATACAGGTTTAATCTCATGGATCCTTCTCAACCTTCTCAGTTATCACAAACAAAACTTCTTAAAATCTTTACAAATATTAGAATGCTTAAATAAAAGAAATATTTGGATTCCTAAATTTTATAGCATATATATGCCCATATGCCATGTTTCTAAATTGCCACTCAGTTTTCCTTATATAAAATGCTGGACTGCTCACACATTGGTCAATATGAACTACTCCCATAGTAAGGCAACTGCCCTTAGATAGCTTAAAAATTGTTCCAAATGTATTATTAATCTTTAATACTGTCCCCTCATATATAAAGGGACATTTCATACACATACCACACTTGTGCACTTCAACAGTTACACTATCAGCTGTTAAATCTTGCTTAGGATATTTATTACCTTCTATTAAACAGGTGGATGGTGTGACAGAGAAAGATGCAGAGGACAGGAAGAAATGGAAACAGATGATCTGCTGTGGTGACCCCTAACAGGAACAGCCAAAAGAGAAGAAAATTAAACTCTTAAAACTCTTTCCTGTCTTAAAAACATAACAGGGCTTATCAACTAGCATTTCAAATACTGTACAGTGTTGGACAAATTAATAGAAATAATAACAAATAATGGACATTTGTTTAGTTTATATTTTCATTTCAGTCTGGCTTTTTCAGAAATTCACAAAATCATTTCAGTTTGCTAATTCTTTAAGAAAAAGCTGTTTATCATAACATTACTACATGTTACTTACTCACTTAAAGAGAAGTGACATCATAATGACATTGCTCCACAGTCTTAAAAATGAGTAAATTGGCTGACTTAATGCCATGAAAGCATGCAAAAGTTGAGATTCTGCTCAATGAAGGTGTTTCTGGATCAGAAATCACCATGAAGGTCAGAGTTAGTCAGCTGTCTGTCAGTCAAATTTGGAAGAAAGTGAATAACAGTGAAGGGTTGTCGCCCAGGCATTTTGGCAGATGTGGTCACAGAAGGTCCACAACTCCTTGGGATGATTCATATCTCATCAGAGAATACCATAAGAATAGCAAGGCATCCAGTAGACAGCTGCATTGGATGCTGGAACAACAGGGTGTTACACTGAGTTCAAGAACTGTTTGACGGAGACTTGTGGATGCTGGGCATCAAGCTTGCAGACCTCTGAAGAAACAGAAATTGTCCAACCAAATGAAGGCAAAAAGTCTGTGCTGGGTGAAAGAGTTTCAAAACTGATCAGAAGAAGATTGGGAATGGGTTGTTTTCAGTAATGAGAGCATAATACAATGTTTGAATCAGCAAGTACAATATGTCAGATGACAATCTGGAGAGCAGGCGAGGGAATATTGTATAATTCAGCACATCAAGCACCTCACTGAAGTGATGGTGTGACTCATTATGAGCGTTTTTGGAGCAAGTCCGCTCTACATTGTTCAGGGAAACATGAAGCAGGAACAGTACAGAAATGTACTACAGCAATTTCTGCTCCCTCCTCTGTGTGACTGGGCAAAGAAGAAGGGATTTACCAGGACAAGGGACTTAATGCACAATGGTGCCCCATGTCACAAAGATCGACAAGTGACACGTTTCCTTGAGGTCCTTGGTATTGAAGTGTTACCATGGCCAGGTAACAGCCCAGATATAAATCCAATCGAGAACTCGTGGGCTATACTTGTTCATGCAGATTAGTTTTAAAATACTTATTTCCACAGCTATGTTTCACTAAATTATATATATCCTGAATGCATGCTAATTCAAACTTTCAGTTAAAGAGTACAAGAGAGGGCTAAACGCACTTTTTTATTGCCAACAAAGCTCCCTTCTAATTTTGTAAATCACCATGACTTTGTTCATTATTGTTAAAGTATAATGATAAATTCAATTCCCTTGTAATAAATTTCAGCTCATCTAATACATACCCAAGTTTAGAAGACGTTTTCAGGATGTGTTTGAAACCTTTTCTGGAATGAGAACAAGTGGTTACAAGTAATCTCTAAATGACTATAACTGAACACTCTAAATTCTTCATTCAATCGAATACCATTATATTCCTTCTTAATCACTTTCCCATTTTTTGCTTCCCCTCCTTTTGTCCCCTGCTACATAATATTCCTGATTCCCACTATCCATTAAATTAACTCTTCCTTTGATTTCTTTAGATTTGTGTGGTCATGTGTCTAGGGGGGCAGGAATGACTGGCTATTGGTTCTGACCTACGCAGGGGAGGAAAATCCTCCTGATTATCATTATCCCATGCAGAGAAGCATTATGCACTTCTTTCTGTAATACTCATGTCATTATAGTTATGTTCACAGCAGTGCCTCCTGGTCAGATATTGCTATGTACACAAAATGAAGAAATGCATAACTGCAAGTTGTGGGTTAAAACTGAAATCATTTTACTTGCAGGCATTACATGATTCCTTATATATTTTTTTTATTAAGCTGCTGAATGGAAGTTGTACATACATGTATAACTATATAAACATACTGCATTGTGAAATATATATATATATATATATATATATATATATATATATATATACACACACACACACACACACACACACACACACACACACACACACACACACACACCACACTCAGAGATAATAATATATATGCATTACTCACTAGATTTCTGTATACCTACATATTTATATGGATATAACTCTTTATGTTTATGTACTAACATATACATGTAGAAGCACATTTACATGCATTACAGTATATATGTACATACACATGCAAAAACCCACCTCTGGACCAGTAATCAAGGAGCCTCAATCCTCATCACTGGCAACAGTGGGGGATGTTCACTGGGAGAATAACAACTACACACATAATATTTCCAGATGCAGCTCTCTGCATCAAGTGTAATTTCCCCAAAGAGCACACAGAGACCACAGTCAGTCCAGGGATGGTTTCTCACTCTATCGCTAGATTCCAAATAAAACTTCCCACTGGCACAGCTATAGAGTTGAGATCTCAGCTGAGTGACCAAGCCAAGACCTCCAGCCCCTACTCTGTCCTACCAGTGCTTCGTGTCCTTGTCAAAGTAGCTGACACACACACGCATTGTTAGAGGTTTAATTTACACACAAATACACCTGGGAAAGGCTGGCACAGGTCTACTAGTTATGCCCCCCTCTGCCCACACTATAAGGTAGTTTCCATTGTAACCATTGTCTTCTTTTCAGCTATTTTAAGGCCCTTAAGTGCTGTCCAGTCTTACTGCAAATATTAATATTAATACAAATGGTAGTTTGATCAAGAGCAAGACTATTAGGAATGACATTTGAGCAAGGCTATTAGGAGTGGCCCACACAATGTCACCAAATAAGTATTCAAGTACTCTCAAAACAAATATCTCTACAAAGATCAGCCACAATGAAAGGTTTAAATATATTTAATAATAAATAATAAAAGAACAAGACAATACTAAATATATATTCACAGTGACATCAGAGTTCAAAACCACAGGAAATATTTAAAATGTCATTGTATTACAGGCTTACACAAATAAAGAAAAACAAAATCTAAACTAAGCTTCACTATATTCCTCACTGTATCTAAGACAGTTATACTGTTTCCTAGAAATTTACTTCATTAGAACAAAGCATATGTGTGGTAAATGGGTCATCATTTACAAGACTGAATACAGAAAGCCCTGTCTCACTAAGAGACTTCTCAAAATAATATTTAAATATTACTGCTGGGATAGCCTGCAGAATGACATCATTTCCTGTCATCTGACTTCTAGTTCCCAGGCCAATTCCTGGCAGCTGGTAGCATTTAGCATCTACCTGTAAAAAATACTCTGACAAGGGCTTATGCTCAGATCTTTTGCAGATGCTGGAAGTCATAAAACAATTACATTCCTTCATGCTTCCAAAGTAGCAATTAGTTCACCCTAAATACAATAAAGAAAGCTCCCTAGCACAGACTTTGTGTCTGTATCTGGATTGAAACCTGAGAAATAGCCCCTTTTATGACCTAGCCTATAAAGTAATATAATTTTAGATTTTTTTTAAAGTTTGTTGGAGTAAGGTTAACCCTCCAGTTTCCTCTGTTACCATATACATTTAAACAGTTACAATAGTACATGTATATTTCTGTTCTCTTCCAGTAGGGCACACTGTGGATACATTTTAAACACAAAACTTTACAAATACCTTTTCAACACAAACATCTGTAAAAAGCATTTTGATATACACATGATATACAGTTATAATACATTTGTAACACATGCATCTTATATGACATACAGTTCTAATTCATTTGTAGCACCAGCATCTTGTATAAATTAATTTGATATTCACAACTGACATATAATTATTTACAAAATTCCAGCTAGCTATGCTGGCAGTACCTCCTTTTGTCACAACATTTATATCTACATATGTTTTTAAATGTATATGTAGACATAATTGCATGTACATACATGTTATATATATATATATATATATATATATATATATATATATATATATATATATATATACACACACACACACACACACACAAACACACACACACAGACACACGCACACATATTCACATTTACACATGTATAACATTTTAATTGCATTTGCTGTCCTTTTCATGTTCTTTAAAGTAAATATCAATATAGATATTCATGATTTCACACAAATACATTCAAACATATGTACACATATTTATGTATTCCTACATATGTAATTGAATATGCACATTTACATTTCTCATATTTGTATATGCATGTGTATCTATTTAAAATTTATTTTGATATCGACTGTTGGATTTCATATACTATGTAGGTCATTCCCTCAACTGAGAAACTGCAAAATGTACTTGAGAGCATTGTCATGGTAAAAGACATACAGCATCTGTCACCCATCCATCAAACTAGCATGGCAGAGGCATTCCATAGTACTATAATTCATTTTGCACTAAAACACACATCGTAATTATTTCATATAATAAAATGCCGGCATGTAGATATCTTACTTGGGCAATGTTGTCAGACACTTCTGTACAGCGCAGCATGTTACGGGAATGCACTGCAGTGAAGAATGTCATCTGCCACAAGGATCATAATAGTATTGTTTGTTATATCTTTCTAAACATCCACTGAATGTTTCTTTCAGCATTACATTTTAATGAGAACTTACAACAGGTATACAACACCATGTCAAGTTAGCTGTGTACTTCCAAAAGCCAAGAAAGGGGAGCCATCAGTTAGGAATACCACAGAGGCAACAACATATGGTAAGTTAAAATTTTGAGAAGTGGGATTATTCTACACTGTCATTCCAATGGTTTTATAGTATTTCCCCAACACATTTTGTTACACCATTTCAGTTATTAGAGAAAAATAAACACTTTGCCATCCAATTATCCTACTATGGCATTAAGCAATATATTCTATTTAGATTTACTTTTACAGTCGGTACTAATTGTTTCTTCATATCTTTTGTAGCACAGCTTACAGTGTTCACTCTTATCCTCCTTAAGTTATGCAGCAGACAATATTCAGAATTTATTCAAAACAATGTTAAAGACAGAATGCAGTAAAAAAAAAAACACATGGAGCAGTAGACAGAACCAGCACCAGTAACCAGTCAGTACTCAACAGTTGATTGTGATGATGCAATAAGGAAGTTTTGCAGTCACTTCTCATTGTCTGACAGGTATGCATTACTTCTCACTAGCAATAAGTAGTCCTTATGCACATCCTGTTTCACTATTATGACAATGTTCTTTCATGTCAGTACACATGCAGCTCTACATAAGCCATGTCAGGAGGACTGCAGAAGTGCAGGATATGACTGATGACTCCACAGAGGAAAACCCAATGAAAAATTTCAACATGTTATTCACCATTTGTACAGTTATTATAACTCACCATGTAAAAGCACTGTTACTTATTTTTGGTGTTTGAATGACAATATTACATACATGTGTTTATGCATACCTTGAGTAAACATGCAAAATAAATGTGAATGCATCAACATAACAGAAAACACAAGACATTGTTGCTCATGTCGTTTATTACATGCAATGCATTTATGTCTGCTTAAACTGTACAACATCAGAAAACCATTCTTTCCATCAAAAATTTTAAATTTCACATTAAAAAGTTAACACTTCTGCATATGTTCAAATGAAATTCTTTAATTTGCCATGACAGTGGTTATATATATTCTAAATGGATAACTTCAGGGAGGAGTAATGCATTCCCTTTTAAAATGTCAGTGTTCCCACTCATCATTTAGATACATTGATTTAATTATATTAAGACAACATGAAGTCAGGGGAACTCTAACATCTCTACCCAGATATCCCAAGCACCAGTGAACTAGCTGTTAATAGGCAGTGTAATAATACTTCGTATAAGAGAAAAATTAGACAAGTGAACATAACACATTCATATAATTACACATTTTATCATTATTTACACAATTAATATACATATATACACACATATCTATATATATCTATATCAATCTATTTAAATAATATATATATATATATATATATATATATATATATATATATATATATATATGTATATGTATATATATGCAAACTCAATGCAATCATTGTGGAATAGTCATGTCTATTACATTTTTATTCACAAAGAAAACATTTCCATGTAGCACTTTCTCAGTCACTATTTTTGCAGTGTAGGGAATATTACTGTAACAATACCATGCATGACTTATTCATGAATGGTACTAGGACCGTTTCCATCATTGTACTGATGATTATTGTAAAATACAGTTTGCAGTATGTGTGGATCAAAAACTACTAGATGAAACCCAGAGTACTGTATGATGCAGCTAATACCTTCATCATCTTGACGGTAAATCATTTTTTCTACCCTACTGCAAAATGGACACTCAAGAATGCCTTCCATTATATGACAGTTGCCACAGGAACACCTAACAAATTATGAAGCAACACTTGAAAACAGCAACAATAACTGTAAAACAACCACTGATAGTACTGTATGTTGTAACATAGTTTGAAAAGAAAAAAAAATAAGGTTTATATAGCAGATGAGGTAACATATATGATAATCAGTGCACAATAATAGGTAGGCTAACTCTAAGGATGCACATGAAAAAGGTTACGCATGCAAGTATTAAAAAAAGATTGTTGTTACACGCCCAGAAAACATAAGCATATATGCTTAGCATGATTGCACAGTTACATAAAGAAAGTCACACACACATACCGCCTGAGGTTCATAGGTGATAGGCTATGGAACACAGGAGGCTTTTTCATGGCCAGCCATGCTTCCAAATTGTATTTGACAAGTAATGATAGCTATGGGCGACATGAAGGTTCCACCATGGGTGATCAACCATCAACAGGCTGCCTATGTGTAATAGAGCAATATGAGTTGTTGGGGTTGGCATTATTATTTGTATTTAACCCACTGACACAAGGCACAGGGTTTGTGTCTCACCTTTGAAGGAAATTACCTAGGCAATCTAGGGCAAGTAGCCCTCTACTTATTAAAAATACAGTGTCAGCATTTACCGAAAAATCATCACAAATTGTGTTTGACTCCATCTTGAGTAAACATAACAGCATTGATGTCAATCCATTTTGTCATGGTTTTGATTCTACTCCATCACTGACACAAATCTTTACTTCTTGGTTAGACCAAGACATCCTGTGACACTGAGACAATATATACTATAGGACTAGACAGAGGAACAACAATGACTGGAAGATACAAGACACAGGCTTTGATTCTGTTCCCATTTTATTGCTTAGTCTTGTAATAGTCTGCAGAATAATAGCCAGTGATGGCTGGTGACTTCAAATTAAAGGGGGGGCTGCAGGAGACAGCTGAATGGGTGGGGCTAATTGGAAGAGGTGTGGCCAACAAGAAAGGGGTGGAGCTATGCTCAAAAACACAACTGGAAATTTAATTAAATACGCTGCCCTGTGTGCCAAACCATCATTACAACAGTCCAATCAAGACAAAATGAAGTGTAGAAGAAAAAATATTTCAATGCATTGGCTACATGACAGCTTACTTAATATCTAGATGGAAAGAAAAAGGTTGTGAGGCATGAAAAAATAAATTACTTTTTAAATACATTGCTGAAATACTAGTCAAAATCAAGTATAAATAAAAACAAGCTTCTCCTTGCACTGCAGTTCTAATTATAACTTATATTCAGCTTTATAAAAGTGCCAAGTAACATGCTAAAAGTAGAAATCTCTGTGATACCCCCACTTGTAAAAATGTTTCTTATCCAAAAAAGACCTGATACCTGACAACAACTATTTACTTGTTTCATGGGGAAAACATGATCAAAGTAAAAAATGAACAGCAAACAAGAAACAAGCTCAAGATAATTTGCTTAAAGGATTACTGCACAGGTTATGGACCACACATGATCGATTGGCATTTTGTTTAGTTTACGGGTAAAGCTTGCAAAGATGACTGCAAATCTCCAACACATGTAATGAGCTTCTGAAAATACTGTAATCCTGTCCTTTATTACAAATATTGTCATATGCATTTCAATACCTAAGGCTTGTACATTATCTAGTTATGTAAATATTCTCTGTATGGCAACAACAAAAAGGCTTTCGGTGTTGGTAATTATTTAACAGTATGCTTATTAAAGGTTACTTACATCTTAC
Source organism: Protopterus annectens (assembly GCF_019279795.1). Taxonomy (NCBI): domain Eukaryota; kingdom Metazoa; phylum Chordata; order Ceratodontiformes; family Protopteridae; genus Protopterus; species Protopterus annectens. The sequence continues at coordinate 401,640,147 of NC_056728.1, forward strand.
AATCTCAGACAAGCTTACCCAATGGTCATTAAAGCATTGCTACTTAAACACAAAGCAACAGGGCACTGCGACAGCATGCATTTTCTGAATAATAAGAAGCATAAATCAACAGCATAAAAATATGACAGCAAACCAGAACATTCTGCAAAATCAAGGACAGGTGAAAAGCCACTGTCGTACTTGTGTCTACCTTGGATGGGGGAATACTCTGCACACTTACACTGCATAACTACTCCTTGTCTTGCTTGGACATATCCAGAGTCACTACATGGGAGAATGGGGTGCAACAAATATGTCACAATTTGAAATGTCTCTGGCTGATGGTGATGGATCTGACACTCATACCTCTCAAACTTAGAGCAAGAAATCTGGACAAAGCCATACATAGAAGTGGGACACAGGCCCAAAAAGAAGGACAATTTTTAAATATTGCTCTTATAAACTTAGAAAGATAATAGAATAGTAGTAGGTCTTGCATTAGTATGAAATTTCTGAAGGGTATGAAATCTGAAACTCAAATGTCTGCTATTATTTTCTAACTTCAATCTTTAATGATTTGCCACTAATTTGGCAGAAAACCACAATTTTATGAAAAACAGACCAAAGATGTGATGCAAAAATATAAAATTGCCACACAATACAGCTGGGAACCTGACAAAGAAGGGACACTTTTTAATATTAGTACTGTTAACTTGAGCAGCTAACAAAATAAGAGCATCTATATGCATTTCTGAAATAAAAGTAATCTATAACTCTGATCATTACAGTTATTTATAATTGTAAACCCTCCACATTTTCTTCCAAAATTCCCATTTTGTAGAGGAATTATTAGGGGGAGAGCAACATTTTGAGCCAAAATTGGGGACAGTTGAGAAGTTTGGATATTCCTAATTCTATAAAGCGATTTATTTGCATGTACCTCTCAACCTCTTAATGCAGGAAATCTGGACAAGGCCAAATAAATATATTGGGGGAACATACAAACAGTACTAAAAACTGCTCTTGTATAAACTTAAGACAGTTGATAGAACAACAGGTCTTGCTTTAACATGCATTTTTCTGAAGGTTATAATGTCTGAAACTCAATGTCTGTCATTATTTAGTGACTTCATTCCTAAATGATTTGTCAGAAAACCACACATTTTATGAGGAACAAACCAAAAATAAGAAGCAAAAATCTATTCATTCTGCAAAAATCTGGACAGTTGAGAGGTAATAGTTCAGCCGGGGCTGTCTGAGTTTGCTGCCCTTCCCCCCTCACAAAATCATGGTCGAATGGAGCCTCCCCCCTGCAGCCATTCCAATGTCCCATTCCTTGGTTATTTCACCCCATTTACCATAAACACTGTAATGTGCATATTGCTTTACTTCTGCAATGATTTGGATTTCATTTGAAAGTTTTATTTTGCATTTTACAGCACAGACCCTAATAGATATCTGCTAAACAAAGCAATGCAGTGTGACAATGAAAATAGACTTAGCATTAAAACTTCTCTGCCCTTGAAACTCACATTCATTGAAACAGCATTGAAACCCACATTCAAAGAAAATACATTTTGCCAGTGGCAGATAAAGATTAACTTTGGACTGTTTTCAAATCATAGACCCCTTGAACATAAAACATACAAATGCTCTTTGATACACCTTCCTGATTTTATTAAATTATATTAATTGTACAATACAGTACAGTTGTTAGAGGGCATTTTAAATTTATTGTTTTGAACATTTTTCCAGGAAACAATGAAACAAAATACATGCACCAATAATGACAAAACTGCCCAATTCAGAACATTTCCATCATAAAAGTCTACTCAAACTTACATTTCCATCATAAAAGTCTACTCAAACTTCTACAGTCCACCAGTATCAGTAAATATGCACAATCTCTGAAGATAAAAATCATCTAAATTCCACACTAAAGAAATCTGTAACTAATGAAGAGGTTGCTGCTAGCAAACAACTTTACATGTCATTGTTTCATCTACAAATAAAGTGGTTGTTGCCCTTGAGGAATAAATTGCCCATGTTGCATTAAAAAAATGATTATCTAGTAATATCGCAGTAGGGAATGGATGGCAAACTGACAGGTTCATAGTTACTAGGTACCTTCGCCAAAAAGAACTGCAGCATCCACCACATTTACCACACAGCACAGTATCAACAATGCATCTACCTACTGTGGGAGTAGAATTCACAGCCTTCTGCATCAAAAGCAAGTATACTACTTGTTGTGCTATTAACAATGCAAGTAGACTCACCATAAGCAGTACTACACTTTTGTTCCCCTGCAGCTCTCAGCTCCTTACAAAATCTACTTGACACTCCACTGTATCTCTGAACTTTGCAGCACAAGAAATCTGGAAAAAGCTAAAATGTATTGGGGAGGGCAAAAGCCCAAAAACCAGGGACACATTTTAAACAGTGCTTGTATAATGCTGGAAAGTTGCTACAATAAAATGCTGCATTACCACCATACATTTCACTGCCAAGCCTTAAACCCAGGGGAACCTTGTGCAAAACAGTCAGAGCAACATACCAATATGCCAAATCAGCTGTTTTGTGAAAGAGAGGAAGACTGAAACTTAAATGAATACCATTTAGTGAATTCAGTTCTGACCATAGCTGTCAACCTCTTAGCACAAAACACCTGAACAAAGCCAATAATGGGGGAATACAGCCCCCAAACATATTCAGTGAATTCAGTTCTCACCATAGCTCTCAATCTTAGCACAAAAAACCTGGACAAAGCCAATAATGGGGTAATACAGTTGCAAAAATAAGGACAAATTTCAAATATCCATGTTATAAACTTATGTACTTTCTAAAGAATATGAAGTCTGAAATTCAAATGCCTGTTATTTTTATTTAACATTTGTTAACCAGGAAAGTCTGACTTGGAACAAAAGCCAGTTTTCAGCAGAGCAAGGAGAAACACTCCAGACATGTCTTTGTAAGATGGGAAGACATGCAAACTCCACACAGAAAGCACCCCAGCCAAGAATCAAACCAGAAAACCTGTAGCTGTCAGGCAACAATGCTGCCAGTGCACCACTGCACTACTGACTTTGCTAGCAACAACAATCATATAGAAACCACAGATTTTATGAGGAAAAGAACAAATGTGAAGCAAAAATCTGCAAATTGTTTACAGATGGTAGTGGTTAGGGAATTCAGGCTCTTACTACCTGCTCGCAAGATACAGGGTTCAAGCCTGAGTATTCTCTACCCACCACCATGTGTTCTCTCTAGCAACCTGTATGTAGCAACTGGGGCATTATACACACACATATGGGACTTGTGAAATTTTTTGTTTGTTTTCTTTCTATGGTGGGTGGACTGTTTTTAATTTTTATTCTTTTCCTTTTATTTTTTCTACAGGTGGGTGGGGGCTGCAGTCCTGCAGTCCTATAGCACGAGCCGCCCCTGATAATAGCATATCACTGATGCAGCTATGAGCCAGACAAGTTCTGCAGATAAGAACTACAGTTGAATTTGTTTTTTTTTAAACACCTTTATTGAATCATTGCTTCTGACATAGGCACATTTACATTTATACAAAAGTAGTCTAATTGTATTAAATTAACATTAATAAACATTATACTTCACACATATTGCTATATACAATATAACCTAAGCAACATTGCACAAATTATACAATTCCTGCCCCTTTTTTTAAACAAGAAACATCTTTATTAAGCCATGAAATTGGTGATGGTTTAGAAAATTGTGACATTGCTTACATGACTAATTTTATTTTATGTTGTTCTTCCAGCTGGTCTTAAACACCATAGTAAATAATTTTTAATAGAAGTGTATATTTTGTTTCTATCATCACACTTTTCTGTTCTTCTTTTTTGACTTTATTTGAAATGACGTTTAATAACAATACTAACTAATTATACAATTTTACTATTTTTTGTAGATAGTTTTTTTTTAGGGTTCCTGTACAGAGACCTGAAGAAGTCTAGAAAGACAAAAGTGGTCTTTGTTAACAATAGGTTTCAACACAAATATTCTAACTAAATAAATACTTTTTATCAGGTATGGGAGTGGTTTATTGTGCTGTAAAACAGTGTATTGGTATACATGTTGAGAAATTCACAGACCTCCCCCCATCAGTGTGACATTCGACCTGCTCCTGCCCTACTTAGTAGCTGTCGTAATAATATAACCCTTATGTACTTTAAATAAAATTAATAATGGTGCGGTACCTCTTATTAACTAGATTATTAAGTCTGTGATTTTATCCAAGACAATATATTACATGGTTGGGAATATTTAAACCTTATACCATTTGGCAATCTAAAAATATATATAAATATATACATATACATTTTGCATGCAAAAAATCCATTGTGCAAACCATACTCCTTTTGCATAACTATTATTCTGTTGTTTTTGGATCACTTGTCTGTGTGCTTAATAAAGGATTTTCAACAGGAAACAGAATGTGTACCCTGCTTGGATTACTTTTGAATACTTAGTAATTCTGTATAATATTTTAAAATATATTTTTATTATTTTTTGACTTAGGACAAGTTTAAGTTTGCTACTTCTACTACCATTATCTGATCTTATTAATATATAATGATTAATTAGATATATATGACCTGAAAATCTTCCACACAGAGAAGTTTCTTACATTGTTTTATTAAACCATCACTTGCGACATAAGCAATCATACATTTAAATAAATGAAACCGAACCACATTGACACAATCCTAGTTCTAAGCATTTTACATCACAAACCATACTAACATACTTCCAGCTGCAAACATTATACATACTTATAATCTACCCAATCATTTTCAAACATTACACATCTCATTTAAGCCATGCCTGATTTTAAACCTCATTCCTCCCCTGTATGTATTATTCCCACGATTCCCATTTTTTTCCTATATAGTTTGCTCCTACCCTTTTTTAAAGATCCCAAGAGAGCCTCCAGTGAGTGCATTTTCAGGTAAGGGCTCCTAAAGTTAAGCAGCATGACCTTTAATTTGCTTTTTTACAGATCTTTTATGTTGGAAGATTTGTCTTTGGGACATTGCCTAAAAAAGGCACAATGGGGGAGGCAAGAGCCTTGGCCAGAATCTTGAATTCCAGGGGTGATAAGTGGAGGCCATCTCTGGCAAAGCATCGAGGCCTGTCAACCATGTCATCCCAGGTAGACAGATACTGGATCCCCTTGGAATGACACCAGAAACTAAGCCAATTGTTGAAGTCAATTATTTTTTGTTGGTATTGTGTTATTATTCTTCGTGAAGGTAAGATGCTGCTTAGAGCTAGGGTCATACCTACCTGGGACACATACTTTGAGAGCTAAATCATGTCTGTCTTCATATAGTCCACGGAGGTACGTCTCAAGTAATTCAAACCAATATGGACAATGACAGAGTCATATTTATACCTGTTGTGGATAGACTTAAGTGCGTGTGTGATGTGGAAGATTCTGGCACCTGACAGACAACTGACCATGATCTTCTCCTTGTTGAGCCTGGTGAGGGGGACATTGGTGTGTCTCACAATTGAGTCACCAATGACTAGTATGTTTGCTTTATTGTTGTGTCTTATGGGCTGTGTGAGTTCATTGTTATGCCTTATGGACTGTGTTTGTGAGACACTGGTGTGTTGTCTGATGTTTGTGATGTGTTTGGTGTTGTGTGAGGAATGTTTGTGAGTGTGTTTTGGAGGTCTCTGCTGTTTAGGTAAGTTTTTATTGAGGACTTCTGCATAGGTGTGTGTGTGTGTTGTGCTTGGCTATATGATGTGGATGGTGTGGTATTTGTGCTGGCAATCTCCTCTTTGTCAGGAGTACTGACTATGGCACAAGAGAGCACAGATACCGGGTTACTGATATAGATGCACTTCTCGCAAGTAGAAGAATTATGTGCTAGGAGAAGAGCGCTGTCAGTGAACATGAGGCAGTTGCTACACTGTCTTAGTATGCCCATGTGGACCAGGCAGGAGAAACTTATGGGAATTGTCCAGGTATAGTCTTCTGAAACTTGGATGGACTTACGGAGAGAGAGTTTTGATAAGGGTTTGTCCACAAGATTGTAGACCACAAAAACCTTCTTAAATGCAAAATAACTGGCCTGAAGTCCAAGTGCTAAAACCAAAACTAAGAGGGTTAGAATAACAGACAAATGTAAGCAGGCTACTAACAAGCAGTAATAAAAAAGCAGAATAAAAGCACTTCAACACTTAAGAGCAAGCAGCAAGGCAAAAATAAGGTAATAAAGTAGGAAGAACATAATTACAGTAAAAGCAGCTGAATAAAACGTGTAATTTTTGTTTAGTGGAGAGAGAAGAAACAGAAGATAATTCAAGATTATGAAACTACGGGGGTTGGCCTTCCCAAATGCTCTCTGTGTACACAGTAGAATGAGCTGATGATATAGGACTGGGATGAGTGTCCAAAATCAAAGTACCTCTCAATTGTACAGATTATCACAGAATGCCCAGAGTTTTGCTTCATATTTTTGGTCTGTTCTTCATAAAAATTGTTTTTTTTTTTGACAAATCACTGGGATGATCTAAGGATTCAAGTCACTAAATAATGATATGCATTTGAGTTTCAGACTTCATATCCTTCAAAAAATACATGCTAAGTGTAATCCTGTTATTCTAGCAACTTTCTAAGTGTATAAGAGCAATATTTAAAATGTGCCCCTATTTTTGGGCCCTTCCCCCCATTATGTCAGGCTTTGTCCAGTGTTCTTATGCTAAGAGGTTGAGATGTATGTCTCTCACGGACTCCATAACAATAATTTCAAGTATGATGATAGATTTAAAGGAGACTTTATTAATTGCTGAAAATGCCATTTATGTTAGTTTCCAGTAACACATATTGACTGTAAAGCAATTTCTGCAAAGGACTCCTGGCAAAAACCTCCCTACAGAGTACTTTGTCACAAAATGGCTACAACTATGCAAATTATTCTTTTTTTTTGTTCAAATAATTTTATTAATTTTTCAAGCAAAATAATAATAAACTTTTACATTTCAAGCAAGAATAAATTATAATGAACTATTTACAAAATGTACAAATGGCCTCAAACCAAAAATGAAAAAAGGAAAAACAATTTGAAATACACAAACAGAGAAAGTTACACATTATTAGAAAAAAGTCATTTTACTTCTTCACCACTTAAGAAGGTAAAATTATGTCTCTTTTAAGTGTCTCAATAAGGGAAAGAACTTTATCACAAGGATTATTAATCCATTTCCTAGGAAAAATTCTCATTTCCTTGACTCTGATTTCCAGCAGTGCTACATCTTTCAATAGAATTAGAAAATCATCAAAGGTTGGAATGGAGGAGGTCTTCCATTTCCTTGTGATGCATTTCTTAGTAACTGCCATTGTAGTCCAAAGAAGGTAAAGGTCTTTGTTTTTGTAACAACAGTTTCATTTATATTCAAAAGAATTAGTGACTTTGAAAAAATAAAGGAATCTGTAAAAATGGCTTGTAGAAATTCACCAATATCTTCCCAGAATTTCTTAATGTGAGTACATTCATACATAATATGAGACCAATCAGCATTACATTTTGAAGAACATCTCCAACAAGTTATGTCATTAGAATTGTTGAATCTAGCAATTTTGTTGGGTGTATAGAAAGCTGTATGCAAAAGCTTCCATGAAAAAATTTCCAAATTTGTATATTGGAGGTTAATTTAATAGAATATAATAAACTAGTTTTATTCTCATTTGATAACAATAATGGATATTCTTTAGTGGTAAAGTTCCATAAGTTCTGATTAGGATTGGCTTTGTAATTAATAATAATTTTATATACTTTTGATGTTAAATTTGTCCAATTAAAGTCTCTGTATATTACTTCATGTAAAAAAAATATGAGTTTAGGAATGGAAGTAAAAGAAGAATTATCTATTCTTCTGCATAAATCTTGTACATAGGAAAGTAGACTGCTAAGAGCTAACCAGTTTGAATTTGATAAATCAAATGTATTAATTAACTGCCTTACATCCATGACTATCAAGTTTTCCATACACTGGTACCAGCATGTACAAGTTTTTGCTTTCCAAGTATTGAGTATTTATAGGAATGTTATTGAAAAAGTTTATTGTAATTTTAAAGGGAATTAATAACTATAACCATAGTTTAATATCAATATTATTATTTACAAAACTTCGGAATGTGTTGCAAATATAATTTATATAGTTTAGATTGGTGGGTTTTGTAAAATTATATTGCAAATTAATACATATAATATGCCAGAGTTTATTAGTTTGTTTATTTAATTGTAAGTTTTTTTGTCAATTTACTTTCTTTTAGGAATATAGCAGTATGTAAGGTTTTCCTTGCAGAAGAAAATTTTGGATCAAACCAATTAATTACCATTTTGAGAAAATGGAAGCTTTAATATAAGATTCTAAATCAGGAAAGTTAATTCCTCCCATTTCCCAAGGTCTAATATGATTTAAGAAAACTATTCTATTCTTTTTTGGGTACCAAAGAAAATTTATAAGGATTTTATTTAATTCTTTTAAAAGTTTTACTGGGAATTATAGGGATAGCTAGTGCGATGTAATTTACTTTTGGGAGTAAAACCATCTTTATTAACTGCAACCTGTCTTCAAATGTTAAATACAGTTTATTCCATTTCCCAACAAGTAATTTAGGGTATTCACAATATTATTTTAGCTAGTAGATAAAGTTAATTCTGAATTTTCGCATAAAACAATCCCCAGATAATTTACAGAGGAAACCTGTCTCCCAATTATTTGGTTTATGTTAGTATGAGAGTTGTTTATTTTATTTAACAATATATGATTTGCTTTAGAACTATTAACTCTTAAACCTGAGATATGATAGAATTTTTCAACTAGTAAATTTAGTTCATGTAGTGACTCTTCTGAGTTAACTAAGGTGAGTAGTATATTATCTGCAAAGAGCATTATTTTGGATTAAATTGATCAAAAATGTTAATGCCTTTAATTTTGGGGTTAAAACGAATTGCTGAGGAAAAAAGTTTTATTGCTAATGCAAACAACATTGGAGACATAGGACATCCCTGTTTAGTACCCTTAGTAATTTCAATAGCTTCTGATGTAAATGGGCCTAATTTAACATAGGCCAAATTGTCTTTATAAATATTTTTTATTAAAGTAATGAATTGTATAGGGAAATCATAAATTTGTAGAATTTTAAAAAGATAATCCCAATTTAGTGAATCAAAGACTTTTTCAATGTCTAAAGTGACTATTATGGCCTCATGTTTGCCTCTATATAAAATGTCTATAATGGTTAAAATTCTTTGAATGTTATCATGGGTGTGTCTATTATAAATAAAACCAGTATGGTCATTACTTTTGACGTGAATGAGTGATTTTTTAATTCTGTTAACCAATATAGACATACAAATTTTATAGTCATTATTAAGGAGTGAAATTGGTCTATATGAACTGCATAAGTTGGGATTCTTATTTTCCTTTAATATAGGAGTGATCAATGAACATCTCCATAAACGTGGAATTGTGCCTTGTGAATATGTTTCATTTAGTGCTTTTTGCATAATTGTTATTGCAGAAGCTGAAATAATTTATAAATTTCAATAATGATTCCATCTATACCTGGAGCCTTGTTGCTTTTACTTTCTATAATTTTTTCATTAATTTCTTTGAGAGTAATTTGTTTTTGAATATTTATGATTAAGCTTTCTGGTATTTTGTTTATATTTAAGGAGTCCAAGCCTAAGTCTAAGTTGTTATGATGTGAATCACTATTATTGTAATGCTTTGTAAAATAAAATTTAAAGGCTTCCAAGATGTCACTTAAATCTGAGACATTTTTATTGTTTTTCCCTTTTCATAAATTATATTTGTGATATTATTTTCAGTGGGGTGTCTTTTTAATCTCATTGCTAGATTATGCATATATTTGGGGGAGACAGAGAAATAATTTAGTTTTAATTTTTCCAAAGCCAAATTGGTTTTGTGAGTTAAGATATCATTGTATTTTTTATTTAATTCCCCAATTTCTTTTTTTTTTTGCAACTGGATCTATCACATCCTTGGAGTTAATTTCTATGATTTGTTTTTGAATATTAACTAATTCTGATTCCCATTCCTTTGTTTTGTTATTACACCAAGTAATAATTTTGCCATAAAGATATGCCTTTAGGGAATCCCATAAAATAACTATGTTTATGTCACTAGTATAATTTGTATCTAAGAAGTAGTGTATATCCGAGTCCAGCCATGGTTTGAACTGTTTTAATTTTGTGATGTAGGCCGAGATTCTTTTAGTAAAGGTTAATCTCTTAAAGTCCGTTTGAAATTTAAGAATGAGTGAGTTATGATCAGGTAAGGGGCAAGGGATTATATAGAAAAATATATTTTCATTTTTAAATCTTGGGATACAAATATTTTATCAATTCTTGTTTGAGTATTGAATCTATGATCACTATGAGAAAATAATAATGAATTATCTTTCTTAAGACTAAATGAGTCTAATAATTGCAATTTATCTATCCATTTTTTAAGAGTTCTCTCTGTAGAAGTAATACAGAAAGGTCTTTTATTAGTAGTCTCCAAACTATCGAAAGTACAGTTAAAATCCCCTCCCAAAATTAAATTACCCTTCAAAGTTTTATTGATGAGATATGTATGCTTTTTAACTGTTCCTACTCCCATACCAGGGAACCAATATAAGTTCACCAAAGTCCAAATTCTGCTACTAAATCTTATTATTACAATTGATAAAAATAATCTTTGTCTTCATAGTTATAAATAACTTGAGAATTGGTGACATTTTTCCTCCATAGTATTGATACCACTCTGTTTTTTTTACTATATGATGAATTAGATAACCTTAGACATTCATTTGGATTCCAAATTAAGTTATCATCAGCTTTAAAGTGAGTTTCCTGCAAGAATACCACTTGTGCTTTATTTAATTTTAGATATTTAAGTAAGTTGGATCTTTTCCTTGGGTTATTTAAACCATTAACGTTTAAAGAGAGCAGCACTATGTCCATCTTAGTTATTTACTATTGAGGAGTATTATTTTGTTTAGATATAAAATATTGGTTTTCCTGATGTACCTACTGTATTACATAACAGATGCAGGTACTAGAGTTATTATTTATATATAAGCAGGAGAGCCTCTAATCTGTTAATTTTACTGTGTGTTTTTACTGTTATAAGCTAATTAAGTCCCTCCGAGTAACAAGTCTCACAATCTGTATGCTGTAGCTTTTAAAATGCATGCACCACATCTTTTGGCCGTCCGTAACGTTTTAAACGTAGTCAGCAGGTTCTCTATGTAATACCATAACACTTAGTAATTATACAAGTTTAAAAGCCACTAAAACAGTATAATTTAGCTTCTAAATCACAGACCAATGTGTTTGGCCATCTGTAGCTTAAGGAATGAAATCCATAAGTTCAGTAAGGTTTAAACATTCAAAGTGAGGTTGTACTAGCTTTACAGCCGCTAATTCACTATTCTGTTGCAATAGGGTCAATATTACTATGTTGCAATCTCAGTAGACTCTAGGCAACATTCATTAGCAAGTATGTATCCAGGCTAGCCAGCTTAATACAGAAAAACAGCTCGCCATAGCTGTAGAGCTGAACGGCACTATCACTTAAGTATTCTATTACACTTTATGCATTTCTGTGTGACAAAAAGACAGTATAGCATAAAAACTTGTAGAAATGCTGAAATTCACTAGGGTAAATGCACAAATATATCTTAAAACATTAGGCACATACCACGAGGGTGAGGGCTGCCGACTGGGTCTAGAAGCACTGAATTTTAAAAAATGGCAGGTTCAGAGGTGTATTTCAAACCTCGCTTATGTAGTTATGCAGGGTGAGGGGATCCCAGGTATGACAGGCTTGCAGGGCTTAACCACACACAAGAAACCTGCAAGTAAGTAATTACTTCTGCTTAGGTTTAACAGGATAGGCTCTGAATGAATAAAAATACTGTATAAATTGTAAATCAGGGGGTTTCTTTTAACCTTGTTTTACTTACAATTTTTTTTATTTAATTTTGGGGAAATCTCTTTAATTTTCTTCCAATTGTGCAGATACAAATATCGGGGAAGTGTGGTTTTAGGGGTTGGTACTATAGATGGGACTAGGGAATAATGCTATAGACCCAGATCAGCAAATGTAAGATGCACAGATAGTTTCAGATGAATAATAATCTTAGCCGGGCTTTTAGCCGGTAGGCAGCTTAGAACAGGTTTTCTGAGCAAATCAGTAGGGCAGTGTCCTTCTGTTGTAAGCCTTGTAGGACTGCTTGTTTAGGGGATGGTTCCTTAGCAGGGCTTTTAGCTGGTGGGCAGCTTAGAACAGGTTTTCTGAGTAATTCAGTAGGGCAGTGTCCTTCTGTTGTAAGTTTTGTAGGACTGCTTGTTTAGGGGGATGGTTAAATAGCAGGGCTTTTAGCCGGTGGGCAGCTTAGAACAGGTTTTCTGAGTAATTCAGTAGGGCAGCTTCCTTCTGTTGTAAGCCTTGTAGGACTGCTTATTTAGGGGGATGGTTCCTTAGCAGGGCTTTTAGCTGGTGGGCAGTTTGAACAGGTTTTCTGAGTAATTCAGTAGGGCAGCATTCTTCAGTTGTAAGCCTTGTAGGACTGCTTGTTTAGGGAGATGGTTCATTAGCAGGGCTTTTAGCCGGCTGGCAGCTTAGAACAGGTTTTCCCTTCAGCACAAAAAATGTCACTATCAAATCAACAGCAATGCCCTAAGTACCCAAGGAGTAGTAAGGGACCTGTGATCACAGGTTGACTGTGACCTTAACTTCAACCACCACATGTGTACCATAATAAGGAAAGCTTTCCACATAGTACACTTGATTAGCAAAGGCATCACCTTAACAGCAAAAGAAGTTATAACCCCCGCCCCATACCCAGCACTTATCCGGCCCATAATTGAGTATAACACCACATTCGGCATGCACCATACTAAGCGCCTGCAGCAATTAGAGAGACTGCAGAGGTTTCTAACAAAGATAATTAAGGGGCTCCATCATTTGCCTTACACAGACTGCCTAAAGTCCCTGTCACTATACTCTGTATCATATAGATTTCTTAGGGGAGACCTAAGCCTGGCCTACAGAGCAATCTAAGACCCAAACATAATGAAATTGCTGCATATCAATAAATCAAATGGGTCTAGGGTCACCCGTTCCAAGGACTTAAATATGGCCTGTGACTTAAAGATATGCTGGAGGGACAGATTTATCTCCTAATGACTACCACATCTTTGGAGCAGACTACCAATTTATGTGAAACAGAACACCTGTATAACACTGTTAAAGAGGAACCTGGATGAGCGGATGAGGCACCGTAATTCCTTACCAGGGATAGAACCTACAACCCTCCTGGACATTGGCAGCCATCATTAAATACAATATTGGGTATTGACTACCGCTTCTATGGTATTACATTGGGTTGAAACAGCTAGGCTTAAAATGACCTCTGGGTTGATAGCCTAGTAATCATTGATGATCAAATTAAATTTGATCTCCATGTACACCATTGTATAAAAAAGACCCACCAAAAACTTGGCCTTCTTTATAGGAAGAAAAAGATCCTAACACCCAGTTCCAGAATTTCACTGACCCAGGCTTATCTTCTCCCTAACCTCTTTTACTCTTTTCAAATCCTTACTAACTTTCAATCATCTCTTCTTTCCAAACTCAAGACTACATACAGCAAAGTTGAGAGATTCGCTGCCAACCTGCTACCTAATTCTCACCACTGTCTTGCTCTCCGTACTCTGAGCAGCTCCCCAACCAACTCTTACATACACAGTGTCTCATTACCCATACCATACTCTGAGCAGCTCCCCAACCAACTCTTACGTACACAGTGTCTCATTACCCATACCATCCTAAATCAACCCTCCTCCTGCTCTAGCATCTCCTCTCTTGTATCTCTTTATAACCCTCCTCATTCTCTCAGAAGTTCTGATCAATTTTTCCTGCAGATTCATAAGCCAAAAAAAATTTTAGGACTAAACCTTTATAGATACCTTTTTGCATTATCTTGGAATATGCTTCCCTCAGCCCTCAGACATATTACCAATTCAGGGGGTGATTTTAAGACCTTATTAGAGATGAGGGAGACAATGTGGCAACTGAGACTAAATGCATCCAGACCTCCAGGTATTAATGAGAATATTTCTATGGCCAGTATTTTAAAATACAGGTCTCTTTTTATATGAGTGTTACAAATTCACATATACACAAATACATTTTTATAGTGGTTTATTTATTTATCAATATTATATATATTTTGTTTATTATTTTTTTACTAGATGTTTTCTTAATTGTATTTTATTTTGATTATATTTACTTTATTTCTTTTTGATATTTTATGTAATTTACAAGCAACATTTGAGCTGCTATTATTATGTTTGTTTTTTCTACAAAGGTTGTTTTGTAACTATAAGAATATTTTAATATTTTAACATCTTTACATTTATGTTTCAAAACTTTTTTTCGTATTTTTATATAATTTTCATACAGTTTTCTTAGTAATTTTTTACTGACAGGTTGGTTAATAAGGGCGGAAATGTTTGAATTTATAAATGTTGGTTGACCAATTATGTTCTACCACTCTGATGATGCCTGGCTTGTTTCTAGGTGAAAGCGCTAAGTGGTAACTTTCTGTTTGTTACGGTGTTTTTTACCATTCAATTAAACAGTTGTGTTTATTGGATCGTGCTGGAGTTTTTGGCTGGCTATTACCTTGGAGCTGCATTGGATTTTTTACTGATATTACCAATTCTCATGGCTTCAAAACTGCTCTTAGAAATTTCCTAAACAGAGCCTGGATTTGTCAATGTAATCAGCCCACTTGAAATCCTTCTCCTTCCTGATTCTACCATCTACTTTCAACTTCTTCTATTTTTCCCCCTCCTGGTCTCTTTACTCCCATTTTTTTTCATTATCATCTCTTCTTTCTTCCTCCTCTTACTATTACTTCCCTTCTCACTTTTTCTTTCTAAACCTATTGCTATGCCTACCTTTTCTGACCTTTTCCTCAACTCTCCTTATTCCCTAAATCTGTTCCTACCTACCTCTTCTATACTTCCTTCCCTTTTTTAATGGACTCCTTTCCAAAATTTTCTTTTTCCCTTTCTTGTACTGTTATGTTTTAATGTCTTCCTTATTTTCCTTATTCTTATATTAGCTTTTTGTGATTTTATATAGCTTCTAGCTAAATATGAATTATATATTATATACTTGTATGTTACTATCCATTTTCTAGTTCATTTTCTAATATGTACATTTTCTTGTATATTTAGTACTGTGAGTATTCTACATGTTGTTTTGTGGAGATTTTATCCCCGGGCCTCCACTGAAAAAGGGCTCATACCCAGTTGGACTATCCCGGTCAACAACTGTCAAATACATAAATAGCAATCTCTTATAATCCTATGATCTTATGACCATGAAAAGACTATTTCAGAGCTTGGGGCTACAACTAAAAAATAAAATAGGTGTGCAGCTTAGGACTTCAGGTATGAATGAGCATGAGGTAGCTGTTTTTGTTTCTTTTGCTATTTTGTACAGTACAGTACATGCTGCTAAAACAATGTGCATTGAAAGTAAGGTATGGACTGGGGGTTGGAAAGTATACATGAGCAACAGAAAATTTAACATATTTCAAATACAATAATTGTGAATGGTTAAGAGAAGATTTGTTAGGAACCAGGGCCAACCAAAAGAATGTTATTTCTGTGGGGATAAAAGTCATTTAGTACATAACTGTAACAAATGAAGGTGTGGCCAATGTGGGGAGAGGAGACATACCATAACAAACTGCAAGCTTTTTTGTAGAAAAATATAAAAAAGTTGTTCACTTCTAGTTTGACTGATCTATATTTGAAAATGAAGGAGTTGATAAAAAGGAAATCTAAGAAGAAATTCAAACAGAAAATATTGTTACAGAAGATGAAGAGGATGCTAGAGAAAAATAGTTCAATGTGAGGTATTAATTTACAGGAAGAAAACAGATTTGCAGTTTTAGAAAGTGAGGAAGAAGAGGGAGAAATGGAGACAGGAAACTAGAATAATCAATACATGAAAAGAATAGACTTGCAATTTTAAAAAGTGAAGAGGAAGAAGATGGATACAATGGAACAGGAGAAGATCAAGAGCAAGATAATGAAAAAAATCAGTTGGTGGGCAACTTAGGAAAATGAAACAAATATAAGATCTGGAAGTAAAACACTTACAAAAAAGGAAAAGGATGACATAGGAAGCTTAGATTTAAATATGAAAATAAAAGTGGATGTTTTTTGCTTGCTAGATTCCAGATGTAATGAAGGAAAAAGGAAATGAATACAGGGAGTACTGGGGGCAAGTTGTTTAGTCAGTAGAAAATGAGACATGTTCTGGAATAAGAATTCTTATAAAAAATGAAGAAATAAGAATTTTAGATGTAACAAATCATAGTACCAGGAAGGGTAGTGTTATGTGATATGAGAAAGAGAAAAAATGTATATGATTAAAACTGAGTTATGCATATACTAATTAGATTGAAAGAAACAGTTGATTGAAGAAATTAAAATATGTGTTTGTAAATATGTCAATAATGATGGTAGGCGATTTTAACTGAAAACTGAGGAAGGAAAGGTGAAACTGGTACAGGATATTAAGATATTAAGGTATTAATAAAGTTTGGAGATTTAACATCAAAAAAGAACAGAGACTGAACATATAAAAGGGGAATTGTTAAGACTGAAGTTGATTATATATCGTACTGTAAAGACACGAAAGAAGTAAAAAGGGAGGGCAAATGGCAGAGTTTTCAGATCATAAAGCAATATGGAATAGTATAGTGGATGACAGTTAAATAATAAAGGAGGAAAAAGAGATGGAGATTAATTGCAGAGTTTAAAAAAGAGGAATAAATGATAAGACTAAAAGTAAAATTATGGAAATATATATAATGAGACCATTTTATAAAATTGGCTATAGTGGTGATGAATGTATAAGAAGTATAAAAAAGTATATTTAGAATTGGAAAGAACAATAACAAAAAATAAATAAAATGAAATATAAAGCACATTTATAGAATTATGAGAATGAGATAGAACTACAAAGTATCAAAATAAGGGAACTAGAAAAGGAGATCTATGAAAGGAATGGATAAAAAATAAAAATGATGCTACACAAACAAAATGTTTTTGAAAGGAAAGAAATCGGAGAGTTCTCATTATTTAGGCAAAGAACTAAAAATGAGAGATTTTAGATGGCAAAGAATTCATAAAATACAAATAAGATATTATGGAGGTTGCAGAGAATTTTGTAGAGGAAAATGTAAGACAAAGAGAAAATGGTTGGGGAGAAAGAATAGAAAGTGAAAACATTTCTGAAAAGTAAAGATTTTTTTCAAAAATTATATGAAATAGAAGAATTAGTGAGGTGACAAATGAAGATAATAATAAATGAGAACCAGAATTGGTTAGTATACATTGTGGGTATTATAAGGAAATGAAAAAGATGAAAGAGAGTTTAAAAAATATTCAATGAATGTATGAAGGAAGGTATAATGGATGAAGATGTGTAGCAGAATAATAAGATTTATATGGAAAAAGGATGAAAAAAATATATAAAAAACTGGAGGCTCATGACACGAGGGAAAATAATGACTATAAAATATTTATGAATATTCTATATGAAAGGATGGAGAAAGTATTAGATAAGGTAGTAGGAGAAGGGATCTATGGTATAAAAGAAAGAGTGGTACAAAAAATGTTAATTATAATAAAATAAGTAGTTGAGATTATACTGAAAGAAAATAAAGAACTAAGTCTGGTAGCATGTGATGTAGCTAATGCCATTGATAAAGTGAGCCATTAAGCAATGTGGCAGATTTTAGAGGTGTATGGCATAAGAGAAAAACTTTCAATGCAATAAAGACATTTTCATACCTGTCAAACTCTTTGCTCAAGAAATCTGGGCAAACCCAAAAATAATGGTGGGACAAAGGACCAAAAATATGGATAGATTTTAAATCTTGCTCTTATAAATTTAGAAAGCTGCTAAAATTATATGTTTTGTGTTAGCATGCATTTTCTGAAAAATATGAAGTCTGAAACTCAAACATCTGTCATTATTTAGTGACTTTATTCCCTTGTGATTTGTCAAACTGCTATAAAGTTTATGAAGAACAGAACAAAAATATGAAGGAAAAATCATTACATTCTGTGACAATCTGGACAGTTGAGAGGTATAGAAATGTTAAGAAAATGCATGTGTACAAGTTATGATAAATGGATAGATGGAGAAAAATAAGTATTAAGGCAGGAGTAAATTAAGGATACCCAATGAGTATGTGTTACTAGTATTTGTAATAAATGTATGTATGAAATGGGGGAGTCAAAATGTGCAATAGAAGGAAATGTTATATTACCAGTATATATAACATATACAGATGGTTTAGTTCTAATAATAAAAAACAATGGCTAGATAACTGAGGATAAGCTGTTGACAAAAGCTGATCTGCAGTTAAAATGAAGTGTAAGGGATTTGGTGAGGTAAACAAATAAATTGAATATATTTCAAAACAAAATAAATAAAGATTTTTGGGAGTAACATTTGGTGAGAATGAAAGTGTAATAAGTCAATGGAGAGAAATACTGGAACAAAAAAAATGGTTAGCTTATTGGAAACTTTTTTTTTATTATTTCAGAAAAATACATCTATAGTGAATACTTGTGTATTAGGAAAATTGCATATTTAGGGGGAATATATTTTCCCACTCAAATGGAAAGAGTTATTAGAGAAGTTTAGTTTCATTCAGGACTCAGACTGAACCTGGTGAGAAGAGAGGTAATTTATAGTAAAAAAAAAATAAAATAAAAAAAAAAATCCAGTGACACATTTAGCACCTGCACATTTTATATTGGATAATGAGAAAGGTAAAAGCAAGACAAAAAGAAATGATGGGTAAGATGCTATATGAAAAATATAAAACTGTATATGAATAAAAAAAACAGGAAAAAGAAAAGAAAAGAAAAAGGAGACATGATGGGGAAAAGAATATGACAATAAAATGAAATTATGGAAGTTAAAAATAAGTGAGGTTAAAGAGAAAAAAGAATGGTATAGTATATGATTTAGAATTTGTTTGGTGTACCCACAAAATAAATTAAAAGATGAAAAAGGCAGTAAAAGATGAAAGAAAAGGGTTTGAAAATGTTTATGAAGCAGAGGATTTTTTATGGAGAATTTTACTAGACAAGTTACTGGTGAAAGGGAATATGATATAAGCTGAAATAGGAATGAAAAGTTTTTGACTGTAGCAATGAAAAAACAACAAATTAGGGTTTTCTGTATTGCAAAATTAATAAAGAATTTGGGGAAAGTTTAAAAATGAATATACATGGGAAGGATTTAAATGTATAAATATGAATATATTATATGGGAAGTACAGCAGTATGACTGGTATAGGGAGAGAGCTAGCTGATATGATGGACAGAAGAAAGGTTGGTATATTGTGTGTGCAAGAGACCAGATGGAAGGGGAGTAAGGCTAGGTGTATCGGAGGTGGGTTCAAATTGTTTTATCATGGTGTGGATGGGAGGAGAAATGGCGTAGGAGTTATTCTGAAGGAACAGTATGCTGAAAGTGTTTTGGAGGTGAAAAGAGTGTCGGATAGAGTGATGTTTATGAAGCTGGAAATTGATGGTGTAATGATGAATGTTGTTAGCGTGTATGCTCCACAAGTTGGGTGTGCAATGGATGAGAAAGAAAAATTTTGGAGTGAATTGGATGAAGTGGTGATGACTGTACCCAAGGGTGAGAGAGTGGTGATTGGAGCAGATTTCAATGGGCATGTTGGTGAAGGGAACAGAGGGGATGAGGAAGTGATGGGTAGGTGTGGTGTTAAACAAAGGAATGCAGAAGGTCAGATGGTAGTGGATTTTGCGAAAAGGATGGACATGGCTGTGGTGAATATATATTTTAACAAGAGCGAGGAGCATAGGGTGACATACAAGAGTAGAGGAAGATGCACACAGGTGGATTATATCTTATGTAGGAGGGCCAGTTTGAAGGAGAATGGAGACTGTAAAGTGGTGACCGGAGAAAGTGTAGTTAGGCAGCATAGGATAGTGGTTTGTAGGATGACGTTGGTTATCAAGAAGAGAAGGAGGGGTGTGAGGGCAGCACCAAGGATCAAGTGGTGGAAATTGAAAATTGTGAGGTGGAGTTCAGGGATGAGTTAAGGCAGGCACTAGGTGGCAGTAAAGAGTTACCAAATAGCTGGGTAACTACAGCAGAGCTAGTAAGGGAGACTGCTAGAAAGGTGCTTGGTATCACATCTAGACAGAGGAAGGACGACAAGGAGACATGGTGGTGGAATGAGGAAGTACAGGAGAGTATACAGATAAAGAGGTTGGCAAAGAAGAAGTTGGATTGTCAGAGAGATGAAGAAATTAGACAGGAGTATAAGGAGATGAGGTGCATGGCAAAGAGAGAGGTGGCGAAGGCTAAGGATAAGGCATATGGAGAGTTGTATGAAAGTTTGGATACTAAAGAGGGAGAAAAGGACCTGTACCGATTGGCTAGACAGAGGGACCGAGCTAGGAAATATGTGCAGCAGGTAAAGGTGATAAAGGATAATGAGGGAAACATACTCACAAGCGAGGAGAGTGTGTTGAGGAGATGGAAAGAGTACTTTGAGGGGTTGATGAATGAAGAGAATGAGAAGGAGAGAAGGTTGGATGATGTAGGGATAGTGAATCATGAAGTACAATGGATTAGCAAGGAGGAAGTAAGGATAGCTATGAAGAGAATGAAGAATGGTAAGGCTGTTGGCCCAGATGACATACCTGTGGAAGCATGGAGGTGTTTAGGTGAAATGGCAGTGGAGTTTTTAACCAGATTGTTTAATGAAATCTTGGAAAGTGAGAGGATGCCTGAGGAATGGAGAAAAAGTGTTTTGGTACCAATTTTTAAGAATAAGGGTGATGTGCAGAGCTGTAGTAACTACAGAGGGATTAAATTGATCAGTCACAGCATGACGTTATGGGAAAGAGTAGTGGAAGCAAGGTTAAGAAGGGACGTGATGATTAGTGATCAGCAGTATGGTTTCATGCCAGGAAAGAGCACTACAGATTTATTTATTTTTTATTTTTTTATTTAACATTTGTTGACCGGGAAAGTCCGACTAGGTTCCATAGATCCTGTTTTCAGCAGAGGCCTGGGGAGAAATGCTCCAGAAGCATGTCTTTAGATGCGATCTTTGCTCTGAGAGTGTTGATGGAGAAGTACAGAGAATGTCGGAAGGAGTTGCATTGTGTTTTTGTAGACTTAGAGAAGGCATATGACAGGGTGCCTAGAGAGGAGTTGTGGTATTGTATGAGGAAGTCAGAAGTGTCAGAAAAGTATGTAAGAGTGGTACAGGATATGTCCGAGGGTAGTGTGACAGCAGTGAGGTATGCGGTGGGAGTGACGGATGCGTTTAAGGTGGAGGTGGGGTTACATCAAGGATCAGCTCTGAGCCCTTTCTTATTTGCAATGGTGATGGGCAGGTTGACAGACGAGATCAGACAGGAGTCCCCGTGGACTATGATGTTTGCAGATGACATTGTGATCTGTAGTGAGAGTAGGGAACAGGTGGAGGAGACCCTGGAGAGATGGAGATATGCTCTAGAGAGAAGAGGAATGAAAGTCAGCAGGACTATGACAGAATATATGTGTGTGAATGAGAGGGAGGATAGAGGAATGGTGAGGATGCAAGGAGTAGAGGTGGCGAAGGTTGATGAGTTTAAATACTTGTGGTCAATAGTTCAGAGTAACGGTGAGTATGGAAGAGAGGTGAAGAAGAGAGTACAGGCAGGATGGAGTGGGTGGAGAAGAGTGTCAGGAATGATTTGTGACAGACGAGTACCTGTAAGAGTGAAAGGGAAGGTCTACAAGAGGGTAGTGACACCAGCTATGTTATATGGGTTGGAGACAGTGGCATTGACAAAAAGGCAGGAGTTTGAGCTGGATGTGGCAGAGTTAAAGATGTTAAGATTTGCACTGGGTGTGGCGTGGGTGGACAGGATTAGGAATAAGTATATTAGAGGGTCAGCCCAGGTTGGAAGGTTTGGAGACAAAGCCAGAGAAGCACGATTATGTTGTTTGGACATGTGCTGAGGAGGGATGCTGAGTATATTGGGAAAAAGATGCTAAGGATGAAGCTACCAGGTAACAGGAAAAGAGGAAGGCCTACGATAAGGTTTATGGATGTGGTGAGAGAGGACATGCAGGTGGTTGGTGTGACAGAGCAAGATGCAGAGGACAGGAAGAAATGGAAACAGGTGATCTGCTGTGGTGACCCCTAACAGGAACAGCCGAAAGAAGATGATGATGATGGGAAGTATACTCAAGTAAAGAAATGTAATATTGATAGATGGGATAAAGTACTATTCTTGATAATACAGGTTATGTGGAAAAAAGATGTAAAGATTTGTTATATCACTTGAAAATGGAAGAGCGTGATGTATTAGCTGAAATAAGAAAATGGTAGTGGAAGAATGGATGGAGAGTGGAGGGTAATTATAAAAGAAAAATGAATGAAAGAAATGGAATGGTATAGTTACATTTTTTTGTGTTGATAACAAATAATTTAAGTATGAATGTAAAAAAACTGATATAAATAATTGACTTAATGTTATAAACATCCATATATAGTATAAAATGAAAATAAATATTAATAAGGCTCCTACTCTTTTCAATTCACTAGGTTATACTGAAGACCTGTTGGCAGGACTCAAGATCACTGCAATGGAGAAAGAAGGCAGCTGCATTGATCCAGGAATTGCAGCTGGGTTCATTTCATAAAAGTCAGTAAAGTGGAAAATAGTGATACTAAAGTTAAAGCTGTTGCTTTGAGAGGTTTAGAGACATTGTTCATGGAGAAATTGATGAATGAAGACATACCTGCAGTTGCAAATGCTATACAGTGGAGCATAATGGTCAAGAGATTTTTAAGAAAAGGAAGGCAATGGAAGGAAAGTAAGGCAATTGAAAGGAAAGGAAGACAATGGAAAGGAAGGGAAAGGAAAGCAGTGGAAAGGAAGGGAAGATAATGGAAAGGAATGGAAAGACATGCAATGGAAAGGAAAGGAAGACAATGGAAAAGAAATGAAAAGAAAGGAAAGGAAGACAATGGAATGGAAAGGATGGGAAAGGAAAGGAAAGGACAGGAAAAGAAGACAATGTGATGGAATGGGAAGAAATGCAATGGAAAGGAAAGGAAGACAATGGAAAGAAAAGGAAGACAATGGAAAGGAAAGGAAAGAAAATGAAAGACATTCAAAAGGAAAGGAAAGGAAAGGAAGAGAAGACACTTTCCTTTCCTTTGTCTTCTCTTCCTTTCTTTTCCTTTCCTTTCCTTTCCTTTCCTTTCCTTTCCTTTCCTTTCCTTTGTCTTCCCTTCCTTTCCTTTCCATTCCACTGTCTTACTTTCATTTCCTTTAAGACAGTGGAATGGAACAGAAAGGAAAGGAAAGGAAAGAAATACAATGGAAAGCTAAAGAACTATATCAAGGCAGGGGAGTAGGTGGTTTTAAGGGTAAGCTTTGTTAAGGCTTCAAGCAGTATCAAGAAAGAAGTCTATTAAAAAAGTGTACATATGCAGCAGAGGTATCCCTGAACAGACAGCAACAAGAACAGAATACAGGAGTGAAATCCAACAGGACCAGAAGAATGGAATAAAAGATCTGTAGTAAGGATTAAGTTACCTATTGGCAGGTACTTTATTTTAGATATTATTATATTAAGATTGAGACTTAACTGAATTGACGTCAAAACTTTCATACATGTGGGGAAGGAGCCATTTTGTGAAGTGAGTTTTGAGACTGTTTTACTGGCTGAAGCTTATGAACATGAAAAATGTTGTGTAAATCCTTGGAAAGATTTTCAAGCCTTAAATATGTAGTTAAAAAGTAAAATGATACAGTTTACAAGGATGGAAATGAAGGTGCATTGAAACTGCTTTTTTTTTTTAAATGTATGCCAGAAAGGTCACAAAGTAAAACAGTACTAAAAGAAAAGTGTTGACAAGCATGGGAAGAACAAGTAACCTTGATAATAGAAGAAAATAAAATGCAGCATGTATCAAATCTGATACTAAGACATGAAAAGGGAGAATATAAAATCTTGGAGAAAATTTGATTGAAGAATGTGATAAAAAGATGAAGGCAATGTGGAGAATATGGGCATTCAAGAATAAATTGTAAATGTACTTGTAGGTAATGTGGTAACATCTTTTGGTTTGAATTTCCATTAATCATCAAAGAAAGGGGTCGTATTGAACATAATTAGGAGGACACACACATAGAAGAGGCAGAGCTGAAGAAGTTTAAATGAATTACAGGAAATGGGGCAAATAAGGGAAGATGGGGTGTAGGGCCACCATGAGAATAAACTAAAGAAATGAAAGGACTGGGGATAAGGAATGAAGGAAGAAGGAAAATGAATTCTGCTGGAATATAAATATGGTATACTTAAAAGTGGAAGGAGAGGAGGGGAGGAGAATTCATTGTCCAAAAAACAGCTGGTGAGGTCTATAGGAGGTAGAATAAGAAGAATAAAAAGGAAAATAAATGTAAAATGAATGCAATAATTGCAAAAGGTTAATATTAATGTGCTTTTTAAAAATGAAAATAGTATAAATATTTGTAAGAAGAATGGTTACATTTGAATGATAAAATGATTTTATCTCGATATCTGTTTATTAGATACAAGATTTGTGCAAACAAGCAGAAAGGAAGCTTTTGACATGATGTATGGGAAATATGGTGTGAACAATAGGTAAGTTTATATATTCTGGAGTTACAGCACTGGTTAAGAATGATGAAATTAAAGTAGTGGATATGGTAGTAGTGCTAACAGATGAAGTATCGGTATATGATATATGAATAAATATGAAGCCAGTAAGGTTAATTGTGATATGAGCATATACGACTGAAGGAGAAAGAGAAAAGCTGTTTGAGGAAATATAGAAACTATAATTTAAGAAAGGAAAAAGATAAAACTACACAACATATTAAAAGAACAAAAGAAGCAATGAAAAATAATACATTCAAAAGAAAGAAATATTTATGTGTGTGTGTGTGTGTGTGTGTGTGTGTGTGTGTGTGTGTGTGTGTGTGTGTGTGAGAGATGTTGAACAACTGAAAGAAGTTGTGAATAAGCACATATATGGTTTTATGAGCAGAGATAAAAAATAAGAAATAATAAAAGAAAGACAAGAAATACAGACATTAATAATAAATGTAGTAAATGCAGAATGCTTTGAGAAAGAAAGAAAGGGAACTGTAGAATGAACATTTGACAGTGAAACCACTTTATAAAAACTATGCCTACTCATGGAACTATGTAAAGAAAAATATAAAATGTATATATTCAAGTAGAAAGATATGAGATGAAGAAGAAAAAGATATGCTGAACAAAAGGAAAATTGTGGGAAGCCTTTAAAGCTAGAAAACATACATTTTGAAGAGGAAGAGAAAAAAATGTATGAATACAATAAGGTGAAAGTAAAATGTTGTTTTATACAGAGAGTTTTTAAAATAAAAAAATGGAGGTATAACCATATGGATGGAAGTATTGAAATGTAATAAGAGGAAATTGACTGCAATGATTGATGAGAAAGGATTATTAAGACATAAGCAAGAAGAGGTTCGGGTATGAAGAGAATTGGCTTGGATGAGTACATTGTTTAAACTTTTATTATTTTCTACACTTTCCAAAGAGCTAGAAAAAGATATTTTAAGGCAAGTATTGGAAGAAGTGATCATTCAGGTTGTGGATTTTATAAGGAATTGACTGAGCCTGAGAAGGAATGGTTGTAGCAGAGTGTGAGTGAGTGGAGGAATGAATAGCAGAAGAAGAAATTTGTATTGGTATATTAAAATGTACATGAAAAAAGGGAGAAACAGAAAATAAAGCAACTTGTTCAGAATTCAGAAGCACTGAAATGAATATAAATTATAATTCTGTTAAAATGATTCAAAGAAAGAATGATAAGAACCTTGATTGAAGTATTAAGTGAGGGTATATACTGGGTGAAAGAGGGAATGGCAAATTAAATGTTTGTTACACTGAAGGAGGTGACAGATTGTATAGTAAGTGATAAATTGTGATGCAATAATGATAGGCATGTGGTCTCTTCAAAGCACTTGATAGTATAAAACACAAAGAAATGTGGCTATTGTGAAAGAACATAGGACTGGAAAGAATATGTTAAAAGTAATTAGGCCAGAGATGGTGACTGTATGGGTAGTAAAATGGGGTCAATATCATAACAACGAAAGTGCATATGTGCGACTACATAAAAGTCGACACATAATACGCAAAAATCTGTAAATAGCAAACGGCCACAAGATCAAACTTTTTCCTAGTGAAAAAACTCACGTGGCCGTTCGGAAAAAATAAAAATTAACAACCATTATCAGGTGGGAGTTTGATCTCCCCACACACCCCCAACTAAATATACCAACTCCGAGACCGCACTATAGCGAAGGAAAGGGCAACTCCGTGTAGCTGGCCAGCTACCTCCTTCCCCTGTGACATATTCTTCAAATCGCTTAAATGTGGTTCAATGAATATGTGTCGCTCTTTACGTGTTCACTCAAAAGCACTTTTGTGCTTCTACTATAGACCCGGAAAATGATAAAGATAGAAGGAGGAATAATACAAGGATGTTAGCTGAGGTGTTTGTAATGGTGATGAATTTAGTAAAGCAAAATTATGGAACAGATTTCAAAGAGGCAGGATGAGAAGATATAAATGGGGTAATGTCTTTAATGCTATAATATGCAGATGATTTATTACTAATAGCAAAGAATAAGGTTTGGATGAGGGAACTGATTATAAGGACTGAAGGTCTGCTGGGAAATGTAGGTTTGCAACTGAAAAAATTAAAAATATAAGGGATTTGAAGATGTAGTATAAACTGAAGGAATTTATTTTACAAATAATTAAATTGGTGTGTTAGGTGCAATATTTGGTAAATATCAGGTTGTGGTACAACAATGAAGAGAACTGATTAAAAAATAATGAAGTTGACAGAGTGGTGGAGAATGTTCTGGTCACCTTTAAGAAAAAAAGATGTATATGTTGAGTATTTATATGTTGGAGGAATTAGCTTATATAGGTGGAGTATATATGCTTCCAGGTTGTATGGAGAAATAACTATTAGAGTTTTGTTCATTTTTTTTGAGGAGGATTAAGTCCTGTAAAAAGCGAAATAATGTACAATGAGAAGGAGTGAGGATGGGGCTTAATTTAATAAATCCAGTTGTGTATTTACCAGTTCATTTGGACTGGGTATTAAATGTTGTAGATGAAAAAAGAAATGGCATGTTATTGTTAAACACTATGAACATATTTACATAAGGACAAGTCAAAAGAAAAGGAAAGAAATGCTAAAGATATTGAAGAAAGACAATATAAAAATAAGAGTATAGAAAATTGAACTGAATAAGATAAAATGGATAGGAAAGGTTGGTATAAGAATATAATGAACATTTTTCCCAATGTGCATTAATGTTTAGAAATATAATTAAAGTAAGAGATTTGAGTTGTTTTTTTGAAGGGGGATGATTTTAGTGAATTATGTTAGTCAAATGTTTTATCATTGGGACTATGAAATAAAAATCAGTTGAGGAAAGAATTTGCAATATACATAATGTGGAAGAAAGAAACATTGCTTTTTAGACTGTAAAAGAAATAAGACATGCTGGACTACTTTTAAAATAACTTACAAATGGAAAGGATTTGAGATACTTGATAAGAACATGACATTGTATGGAATATGTAATGAAGGCAATACCATAGAAATAGATAAACTGGATAAAGTTCTCTTTGGGGTAATATAGTATTTGTGGAAAATATAATGTAAGGAAGTGTTTTATAACAAAAAGGAAGACGAGATAAAGTTAGAAATAAAAAGGTGACTGTGGTAGAAGGGATAGACAAAGTAAGAAGTGATATGTTACAGTAGAAAGACAAAAATGAATAAAAATATATAAAATATTTATAAAGGAATACTGTATTATATGACAAATGTGTAAATGTTAGGTGTACAAGTATAAATAAAGCAATACCTACGCTTTTTTAGTGACTGCGGTGGTGGTGCTGCGGTAGTGTTGTCGCCTCACAGTAAGACGTTGTCCTGTTCGATTCTCAGCTAGATCGTCTTCTGTGTGGAGACATGCGTGAATGGGCGTGCCTTCGTTGAAGGTTGTGCGTCAGGGCTGGCAACTCGGCACGTAAAAATCCACTGCCAATCATTAGCGGACCGGAGTTCCGCTGTGGTGACCCCTAACCGGGAAAAGCCGAAAGACACAACAACAACCTACGCTTTTTTAGTATGAGTCACTAGGTGGTACAAGAGAGCTGCAACTTGTCTCAGACGCTTCTAACATGGTGGAGAACAAGAATTACAGATCTGAGAGTATTGCATGGCCTATGTAGCATGATACAGAGATGGTAGAGTCAGTTCTGACTAATTTTAATGGTAAAGGGCTTGAATTGCAAGTATTAATTGATTTAAGTTAGGGAAAAAAGTAGAAGAATGGAGAGAAGGCTGACTGGAATACAATGATAAAACAAATGTCACAGGAAAAGGACATTTCTGAAATGCAGGCAAGAAGCTGGGGGAACAAAACAAATGGCCTGACTGATAATATAAACCTCACTACATGTTCATCTAGTGGAAAAGCTGGTTTTAAGGACAAATGCTTGCAGTATGGGGGGGGGGTGAAGAACAGAGAACTACAAAGACGTATGCTGAAATTATGACTCAAGCAAATAGAAGAAGCATGAATGAAGAGGAAAGTGCAGGAATGCAAAATAACACTGAAAGACTGGCTGTACAGTGAAAATGACCATGGTATGGAATAGGGCAAAAATTTAAGCCATTAACAGGTATGACAGTATGGAAATCGTATTTTGCCACTGGGTCTTGATTTAAAAGGCATAAGAGTATGTATTCCCTTAGGTAATGAAGGCATTTGTGAAGTGACATTTCAAACTCAATTGTTAGTAGACTGCTTCATTAATGAAGCAGAGAAATAAAGCATGCTATCACCATGGGAAACTTTTATGATTCAGAATTTAAGCATGTAATTAAATAGTAAATTAAATGCACAATTCAAAACAGCAGAAGAAAACTATGTTAACAATTATTTGCTTGTAGTAAAGTACATGATGTTAAAGTGTAGGATGAAAGAAAGATGAACACTGAAGGTGACCGAAGGGAAAATTTAACAATATCAAACATAAAATTAAATGGAAAACAGAGCACTGTTAGATACCAGGGAAGTCTGAAATGTGTTTTCTATGGAGAAATAAAACATTTGATGCAAGATTGTAACTAAAGAAGATGTGGAAAATTTGTGGAGAAGAAATGCAAACCAGTGCATATAAATTGTAATGAGAGCAAACATTTTTGACTATTACTCATGCCAGTGCATATCTTCTACATTACAACTCCTTACTGTCTCTTTAATTTTTCTATCCATTCAATATCTTTAGGTTCAACAGGGTCTTCATAAATGCTTCTTTAAAACGTGTCTGCTTCTTCTTTTTTGGTGGTGTTCCTATCTAGTTTGTTTTGTTTCCAAATTCTCTAGTAAAACTTTTGTGGGTCATCAATGAATTGCATATTTTGTACCTTACATCTATATCTATCTGCGGACATTTTGAGGCTTTCTGCTTGTGCTGATATTTTTAGTTTATTATTGGCAATAGTGTATGACAGATCCTGGTCTGTTTTTCTGTTGCTTTTATTACATCTACCATTCTAAGAATTTGTGATTATCTGTTCCCTTTTCCATATTCTTCTAACAGTGATACTTCTTGTCTTAACTGTTGTATAACCTCCTTCTTTTTATGCCTCCATGGTGGCATTAAGCTTCTTCATTTTATTTCCTTTGTTAGTCTACATTTTGTGGTAACACTTTATCCTCTATTAATTTATTGCTGTGTTCATCTGTTATAACAGTCTTCTAATATTTGGGGTCTTAATTACTTTCTGTAACCTGTTTCTTTCATATATCTTAATATGTATTTCTATCCATATTAATTCAAGCATGTCTTCCCTTACATCATTGTCTTCTGGGCTGACAGCATTTTCTTTGCTCTATATTTCCTGTGAGTCTCCCAAAGAAGGATCCAGAATATTGTTCTGTAACACATCCTCTTCTGATGCATCCTACTTCATCTGATGCTCCCCCATATGTGGAGTCATTGACCCATCATGACCACAACATTTCCTGTGTCAGGTTTCCCACTGTCTCCTGCTTCATAACCGGTTGTGTAACTTCATGCAAACTTTCATGTAAGTCTTCTACAGAAGCCTTCAAAACAATACTCTGTTGTATATTTTCCGATGCGTCCTGCTCCCCCGCTGCTCCTTCATCTGGGGACCCGCTGGACCATCATGTTGCAACACTGCCTATGTTGGAGTTTCCACACTAAACCTTTCACTTTACAGATAGGCCATCATTTCAATTTATTTTTATTTAACTTCCACTTTACTTATCTTTATTACATTTCCCTCTTTGATCTTATTTTTCATATTGCGAAATGTCCAAAACTGGTCAGGTATATTGAAATATACAGATGGAATATGAAGAAATTATGAAAAGGTATTCCTTTGTCTATATTTCTCTTCAAGCATTTTTGAAGCTATTTTTGTATTAGTTGTTTTTCTCCTTAGCATAAATAATGCACCATATCAATTTTCTTTTTTTCCCATCTCCATGTTTCTTTTTATACCTTTCAAAAGTAGCTGGGTTTTATTTTCTATATTTTGTACTTCCTCTGTCACTTTTTCTAGGCAGCCCATAGTTTGTTCATCTATAGAATGTTTTCCATTGATTTGTTGTATTAAGGAATACACATTTTTATTTCTAGCTTTTGACAGATTCTCATATGCAAGTAATTTTTTTTCCTCTAATTTAATTATGGCCTTTTTGCATAGTAGTAACCATACCTACTTTGAAATTTCTATGACTGTTTTTTTATCCTGTCTTTTTTTTTTCCTGTGGATTACTTCCTTCAGCCACAGTGGAGCCAACTTCCTCCCTGAGCCTGCCATAACCCTGTGGTGCAAATGTTTCCATGTCCTGGGAATTCTATGCCACTTTTTTCAGTCCTGGCACCAATGTTTACTCCAGGAGTGGGCACTTTTTTATCCTATGTTTTTTTTTCACCCTACCTTTCTCCATGATATATAAAATATATTTTATATATATATATATATATATATATATATATATATATATATATACATATATATGTATGTGTGTGTGTGTCATATTGGTGAGGTATTATAAAAACAGGGTCCATCACATGAGGGTACTCACTAAGGCATGAGGATGAATTTAGTTCCAGCAATACAGTAATACTATTCCAATTTTCTTGTTGACTTCATCTTTCCATTCAGACCTCTTTCAACTCTCCAGTCAGACCCATTGCATCTCTCAGTGAGAAATGAGATATGCTCAGCAACAGGGATTCTGATAAACAGTAAGCTAATAAAAATATGCGATGTGACAGTAGTAGTAGTACTTGGGTGGGTGGTAATATGTGATATCAAAAAGGGAAAGATGTATCACAATAATAGTGATATATACATATACAGATATGCCTGCAAGGAATTTGATGAGATACATATGCAGTGGTAAATATCTCAATAATTATGGTGGGAGACTTTAATTGCAATTTAAGGAAGACAAGAGGAAAAATAACAAAGTACATTATGGTGATGAAATAAAATGTAGAGGGCTGAAAAATAGGAAAAGTAGGGATTTGACATAAAGAAGAGAAATTTATAAAAACTGATATTGATTATGTGATATGTTCAAAATATACAAAGGGAGTGATGGGATAGAAATGGTTACATTTTCAGATCACAGAGGAGTATGGGCTGAAAAGGGGGTGAGAAAGAGATAAGGAAGGAAAATAAATAGAAAGGTTAAGTAACGATGGTAGCAAAATGATTAAATGAAGGAAGAACATAGAAAATAATTGAACAACATGGGGTAATGGCAGTGTGATATGAAAATTGGATATGTTGGTGTATAAGGAAAAGCATAAAAACGTTTTTTTAGATGTACAGAACAAAATGAAAATGAAAGATAAGATAGAATATAAAGACATTATGAAAAGGTATGCAAAAGAGATAATAAATTGTAGCGATAGAATATGAGAAATAGAAATAAAAATTCTATGAAAAAATAGAAAGTAAAGGCAAACTTTCATAGAAAAAAATATTTATAAAGGGAAAAGAGGAAGTTTCTCCTTTTAAGGAACGTAAATAAGAAAGGGAAGATGGATGCAGTATTACACAAAAAAGATAATATAAGATTTAAACAAAACAAGCATATGGAGGTGCTTGAAAATTTGTAATTTGAATATATGAAAAAGGTGAAGCAAAGTGAAGAAAATTTTGATGATGAAAATGATATTTGGGAATATTAAGAAACATTTATAACAGAAAATTAAAATGCAATAATTGAAACTATATGGGAAGGAAAGGTCGGTTTAGCACCAGGAATGAGTGGCTAAAGTTAAAAAAGAGTGTCCATTAAAATATTGAATAAGTGGTTAGAGGAGGAATAAAGAAGAGACGAATAGTGGGATGACTATTTTTATGAAAACAAGTTATACAAATTGGAGGCCATTTATACTAGGAAATACAGATTATA
This sequence comes from Protopterus annectens, assembly GCF_019279795.1. Lineage (NCBI taxonomy): Eukaryota > Metazoa > Chordata > Ceratodontiformes > Protopteridae > Protopterus > Protopterus annectens. The sequence continues at coordinate 401,672,864 of NC_056728.1, forward strand.
TTGTTTTTATGAAAGTAATGCAAAAAAGAATTGGAATAAGTTATATGGGATGGGTTTTTAGTGTGAAAGGAAGAGAGATGAATGAAATGCTTCTAATGGTAAAACAAATGGTAAATATGGGTGGTATTCATAGTCCAAGGCTTCACAGTTTGATACATTAGGAAGGGCTCCCTACTGCATCATGGACCAGTTTGGTGAGTCACTCACCGGATGACACTTCTGTCTCTATTGAATGCTGCCAATGGAACCTGATGATTGTGAAGTGTAATACCAGAGTGTTTTCAAAACAACCTGGCAATTGTAAGAAAGATTGTTTTTTCTAAATCTCCTCAGAACACAACAGAAAGTCAACTATTATTTTTAATTTACAGGTTCATAGATTCATACAGTCTGAAGGAGATTGGAGACTGTAAAGTGGTGGCAGGGGAAAGTGTATTTAGTCAGCATAGGATGGTGGTTTGTAGGATGACAGTGGTGATCAAGAAAGGGAGGATGAGTGTGAGGGCAACACCAAGGATCAAATGGTGAAAACTGAAAAAGGGTAATTGTGAGGTGATGTTCAGGGAAGAGTTAAGACAGGCACTGGGTGTCAGTGAAGTTACCGAATAGCTGGGTAACTACAACAGAGCTAGTAAGAGAGATGGCTAGAGAGGTGATTGGTGTGACATCTGGAAAGAGGAAGGAGGGCAAGGAGACCTGGTTGTGGAATGAAGAAGTACAGGAGAGTATACAGAGAAAGAGGTTGGCGAAGAAGTGGGATTTTCAAAGAGATGAAGAAAGTAGACAAGAGTATAAGGACATGAGGTGCATGGCAAAGAGAGAGGTGGTGAAAGCTAAGGATAAGGCGTATGAAGAGTTGTATAAAAGCTTGGACACTAAGGAGGGAGAAAAGGACCTGTACTGATTGGCTAGACAGAGGGACCGAGATAGTAAAGATGTGCAGCAGGTAAGGGTGATAAAGGATAATGAGGGAAATGTACTCACAAGAGAGGAGAGTGTGTTGAGCAGATGGATAGAGTACTTTGAGGGGTTGATGAATGAAGAGAATGAGAGGGAGAGAAGGTTGTATGATGTGTGGATAGTGAATCATGAAGTGCAGTGGATTAGCAAGGAGGAAGTAAGGATAGCTATGTAGAGGATGAAGAACGGAAAGGCTGGTGGTCCAGATGACATACCTGTGGAAGCATGGAGGTGTTTAGGTGAAATGGCAGTGGAGTTTTTAACCAGATTGTTTAATGAAATCTTGGAAAGTGAGAGGATGCCTGAGGAATGGAGAAAAAGTGTTTTGGTACCGATTTTTAAGAATAGGGGTGATGTGCAGAGCTGTAGTAACTACAGAGGGATTAAACTGATCAGTCACAGCATGAAGTTATGGGAAAGAGTAGTCGAAGCTAGGATAAGAAGGGAGATGGTGATTAATGATCAGCAGTATGGTTTCATGCCAGGAAAGAGCACTACAGATGCGATGTTTGCTCTGAGAGTGTTGATGGAGAAGTACAGAGAAGGTCAGAAGGAGTTGCATTGTGTCTTTGTGGATTTAGAGAAAGCATATGACAGTGTGCCTAGAGAGAAGTTGTGGTATTCCATGAGGAAGTCGGGAGTGTCAGAGACGTATGTAAGAGTGGTACAGGATATGTACAAGGGTAGTGTGACAGTGGTGAGGTCTGCGGTGGGAGTGACAGATTTGTTTAAGGTGGAGGTGGGATTACATCAAGGATCAGCTCTGAGCTCTTTCTTATTTGCAGTGGTGATGGACAGGTTGACAGACGAGATCAGACAGGAGTCCCCATGGACTATTGGACTATGATGTTTGCAGATGATATTGTGATCTGTGGTGAGAGTAGGGAACAGGTGGAGGAGACCCTGGAGAGGTGGAGATATGCTCTAGAGAGAAGAGGAATGAAGGTCAGCAGGACTAAGACAGACTATATGTGTATGAATGAGAGGGAGGACAGAGGAATGGTGAGGATGCAGGGAGTAGAGGTAGCAAAGGTGGATGAGTTTAAGTACTTGGGATCCCCAGTTCAGAGTAATGGTGAGTGTGGAAGAGAGGTGAAGAAGAGAGTACAGGCAGGATGGAGTGGGTGGAGAAGAGTGTCAGGAGTGATTTGTGACAGACGAGTACCAGTAAGAGTGAAAGGGAAGGTCTACAAGAGGGTAGTGAGACCAGCTATGTTATATGGGTTGGAGACAGTGGCATTGACAAAAAGGCAGGAGCCAGAGCTTGACGTGGCAGAGATGAAGATGTTAATATTTGCACTGGGTGTGATGAGAATGGACAGGATTAGGAATAAGTATATTAGAGGGTCAGCTCAGGTTGGAAGGTTTGGAGACAAAGCCAGAGAGGCAAGATTACATTGGTTTGGACATGTGCTGAGGAGGGATGCAGAGTATATTGGGTAAAGATGCTAAGGATGAAGCTGCCAGGTAACAGGAAAAGAGGGAGGCCTAAGATAAAGTTTATGGCTGTGGTGAGAGAAGACATGCAGATGGTTGGTGTGACAGAGCAAGATGCAGAGGGCAGGAAGAAATGGAAACAGTTGATCTGCTGTGGCGACCCCTAACAGGAGCAGCTGAAAGAAGAAGAAGATAGATTCTTAGGAGGTTATTAGGCTAGCAGCCCTAGAGCCCTTACAAGCATAGCCATGTTAATCACAAGATGCCACAATTTTCCTTGGTTAGATGGACATAATTCACATTGTGAGTCTATGATCAACACTGACTACCCTTGTCCATGAGGGGCACAAGTGCTACTCTCAGTGTGAATCTGCAGCCTCCCATCCATTTGTCTAGGTTGCGCTTAAATAGGGTCAGTGGGGAGCTCTGCTTGGAAGTTTATTCAATAGGGTCAGCAATCTCTGGGAGATGTAGCTATCTTTCCGGCATGGTCTATGTCACAGGCTAGGTAAAGATCCCTAGAGCAAGTGATTCTTGTGCCATTTGTCTTGCAGATGTACAATATTTCCATCAGGGCAAGGTCGAAGACTGCCCTATAGGTTAGGCACAAGTCACCTGTCAGCAGAGTATAAGATACAGAGTACAGTGACAGGCTTTCAGTCTATCCATGTAGGTCATGGTTTGGAGGCCCTGTATTTTCTTGTTGAGAAACCTCTGTGGTCTCTCCAGCTGCTGCAGGTGTCTGGTGAGATACATGCAAAAGGAATCAATGTCCTCTACTTATAGTCTGATGAGGGTCATGTACAGTGGAGTTATAACATCCTTAGACCTGGATGATATGGCCTTACTTATGAGATGTTTAATGCAGAAGACTTTCCTTACCATTATGGAAACTTGGTGGTCAACATTCAAATTGCTATCAACCTGTGTTCCTAAATCTTGCACCACTAGGTTTGAACTTGAGAAGTGCCTTCAGTATTGTAATTAGCAGGGAATTCCACTTTGCCAAAGGAGATAATAATGCACTTTTTTGCATTTACTTTTTTGTTGACTTTCTAAGTTAGCAAATTTCTATTTTTTTTTTTCTTTTTAGCTGGAGGCTGGGGTCTGCAGCCCAGCAGCCCGTACCACAAGCCACCCACAGGAAAATATTATATGTGCAATATGAAGACCTATAGAAAACTGAAAGGGGGAGAGTTGGTAGTCAGGAAATGATGGAAAGGAAATATATGCACATAAAGTTAAGTTATGGAAGCTACTGTTTAAAGAAAGTGATGAAAATAAAAAGGTATAATATGGTAATGGAAAAATGATTTGGTGCATAAATGGCAAGTTATTAAAGGAAGAGATAAAGAATGCTGTAAAAAATAAAAGGAACATTTTTGAAATATTTTATGAAATGGGGATTTTCTGTGCAGAATAAATTACTAGTAAAGACAATGTGAAATAGAAAGTAAGTGCTGCTGTTTGCTTTTTTGCATATTGCAGGCAAGTGTGGCTGAGTGTAGTCACACTCAAAATGTTTTAGGAAACTGCAGACTGCACAGCACTTAAGAGGGATTTTTTAAAAAGAAAAGGAATGGGAAAAAGGGAAGAGAAGAAGTAGGAAGGGTAAGGGAAGAAGGGCTCAGGAAGGGTCATCTGGAATCCCAGTCCACAGAACCTCAAACATGGCAACTGCCAGATGGTGTTGCAGTAGAAGACTCAGATGTTGTGGGGGTAGGAGCCTGGGTTGGTGCAAGAGCTTGCACCAACTGGGACAGCATGCCTTCTACAAGATGAAGAGAGGCTTCACCTGACTGAATTCTCCTGTCCATTACCCCCACTAGTATGTCCTCAACCAAACTGCAAAGCCCTATTTCTGTCACACTTTTATGGTTGCCACATATCATAGTGTCTTCAGGACTGATGCCTCCACTTTGACCCTGTGACGACATCCGTGGAAAAACAGAGGGTGATCTGTCCCTTGCCTGGGAGGTAGCTGTGTAGTCTGCTCCTGTGGAATTTGAACCTGTAAAAAAAGGAAAAATAAATAGAAGGGGAATAAAACAATAAATGAGATAGAGATATATAAATAAAATAAGAAAAACAGAGAAACATGTTGGGGAGAGAATCAAAACAGAAAAAGCACAATAAATCCACACAGCACTGTTTGCATGCTATTTCATACAGTATTGAAATCTTTTTCTTTTTCTTTCGGCTTTTCCCAGTTAGGGGTTGCCACAGCAGATCACCTGTCTGCTCAGGACTGGCAGTGGAGTTTTACGGTGTCGAGTTGCTAGCCCGGCACCCAACCTTCCACGGAAGGCACACACGCATGTGCTCACACCTATAGCCAACTTAGAGTATCCAATCCACCTACAGCATGTCTTTGGGATGTGGGAGGAACCCAGAGCACCTGGAGAAAACTCACACAACCAAAGGGAGGACATGCAGACTCCACACAGAGGGCACCCCAGCCGAGGATCGAACTGGAGAACCTGTTGCTGGAGGCGACAACTTCATACACTATTGAAATACTACAGTGAAATCTTTATTGAAGTAAAACTTGTGTATAGAATTACTTCTGCATACAGCTGGGATAGTGATTCGGGATGTGCTTTTGTACCTGGGAAGAATATGAGTAGTGATTATGCATACTTCTGATGGATTCAAATGGCAAGGGCTTTTGACTTCTTGAAGGGGTGTGTGTTTCTATCAGTTTATGCACTTGCAATACATTGAATACAGTGCTAAAAATACTTCGTAATTATTGCATGTAATCGTACTAATAAACAACTCCAACTGTTATGTCTTCAGTTGCGTTTCTTATATCTGCAAAGCTATAACAATATTTTCCTTCTGAGCAATACAGAAAACGGCTGCAAAACAGTGCTTCTTTCACTTTTATTTTTACATTAGTGTAATGATTTCAATCATGTATTGTAAGCTTTACATACATATTACAAACTAGTAAGACAAAAATATTCTTTTGATCATGTGTTATACTTAGCAGAAGATTCCACCAACACCTCTTTTCTTCTCTGTTGCTGCTAGCTATTAGATCTAATTTCTTCCTCAGCTATGGATAAAACAGCGGAGGCAAATCAAGGTTAGCTGTATTTCAATTTCTAATACGTATAAATATATCTATGTCTTTACTCCTGTCTAAGCAATAATTCCTTTTTGTTTTCTTTTTCATTTTCTCATGTACATGCATATCTGTATGAGTTAGTACAATATTGTGCCAATATTCTGTTTTATTCAAGAAGAAAATAAATTTGAAATGTGTCCAATTTTTTTTTCAAAATACATGTAACACTGTGCACTCTATAACTAAATGACAAATACAGAAATGTTAAAATACAACAAGCATGAACGGAACAAAGATCCTATCTTAAGATTCACGACCATTTATGCTAGGAACTCCAACCATCTGATAGATAGTGTGCATAGACATTGGAATATCCTCAAATATGACCCAGACATAACCAGTCTCATACCAGATAAATGTCTTTTTTCCTTTCGGAAGGGAAAGAATTTGGGTTCCTTTTTCAATCATTTTAAACATGGGTACAGGCACAAGGATCCCAACTCCATCCAAACAACACTGACAGGGGAACCCTTGACAGGGTGCTACCCTTGTGGACACTGCATCAACTGCGACAAGATTAATAAGTCCAAACAATTTTCAAGCAGAAATTGCCCAGTAGTTTATGATCTGAGGTTTTTTGCAAACTGCAGCACCGACTGGGTCATCTATTTAGCCACCTGTCATTGTGGCTCATTTTATGTAGGACAAACATCCAGACCACTTAAAATCAGGATTTCTGAACATATCAGCAACATCAAGAACAAAAGGCAAAATAATGCCTTATACAAACACCACTTAGCACATGCTTCTGCTAAATTCACCTTTATTATTATTGATAAAATAGTTGGCAGTAAGCACAATAAAACTGGATTACACTCCATTCTCAATACTAAAGAAAAAAAGTGGATAATTAAACTAGGGGGATTATTCCCACCTGGTCTTAATGAAAACCTTTGATTGAATTTAATTAATCAATAATGATTTTATATGTGTGTGTATATAAACCTTGGTCACCACTATGTATGTAACCAACACTGGTGAAGGCTGTGTTTTTCCTGCCGAAACCGGTTTGTTGCTTTTTTGTAATGATTTAATATTCATTACAATTCCATTTGGACACTGTATGCTGGCTCTGTGTTTTTTGCTGTATATTTCGTGATTGGTGAGCCGTGCATTTGCCCCACGCGCTGTTGCAATTTTTTCTTCTGAAATACAGAAATGTAACAATTCACAGAAGTGTGTATTTCCTATTCTGCAGAAATGTGTCTGATTTAATAGGTAATATTGGAGTAAAACAACATGTTCTCAGAAATATTTGTGCTGGTCATCCCCTTAACAATTCTCGCCCACCTCCATGAATCTGCAGTCTAACTAGGATTTGGTGTGAGATTTCAGACACGTTGTATGTGCATTTATAAATACTATTGAACAAACAGCTGTGTTAATCAACTATTTCAGTTGTATTTCTATGGGCTATACAAAACAAGCTTCATCTAATGTAATTATTATAATCCTTTTCTTGCAATGGTAATGAATTATAAATATGTAATTGTAATTTTTATTTCATACCTTTATAAATCCAGTCACCATTGCTAATACCTGTAACCTAGTACATATTTTACAGAGTTACATATGTAGATTATTTTAATACGCTTATGTGACATTTCTATTTATTATTATTATTATTATTATTATAGTATGTTAACACATTACTAATATTCTCCTTTGTTCAAAAGATGTATGTATGATTAAAAACATGCTCGCGATTTCCTATGCATTTCATAATAGCAGCACAAGTAATATTTTCAGTTACACAGAACTGTGTTTGCAAATACCTGTATTTTTACAAATTTGTTAACCTTTTTTTTTAATGATTCAGATAACAAGCCAGATATTTTGCTTATTATAAAACTCTGGCCTTTTTACCACAACCTGAACTGCCCACTTGGCCAGCTGGTCAACCCCTTGCTTTTGCAAGTCGCCATACCTGTGATGACATTATTGGCCAGAGTGGATTATACCGGTCAGGGTTGATAGGTAGTCACCCAACTCATGCCAGATATCAATTTTTTTCCAGGTGGTATTTCTCGTGCATGCTTCGATCTTCTCCAGGTACGAGTCATGCAAAAAGTAAAGCACGATCAAGGTCCCTCTATGAAACCAGCTAGGAGCGTGGAGTTCTGCCTTCACAGGAACGGCCACCTTTTGAAGACCCAAAACAAGAATGAGGAAAGTATGGTGAGGGATGTGACATCATCTAAACCAAACCCTTTTAGCTAGCATGGGCATTGCAACAGGTATTGATATTAGTGGCAAGTTTGGAGTAACCAAAACTGCTTTTTCACACACTGATTTTTCTTAAAGGAGAACACTTACCTTTCCAGTTCACTTGTTATAAAACATTAAATATATTGTTAATACGTTGCCTTAATAATGCTTATTGGTAAAATTTGTTTGATCTTTAACCGATCATCCGTATGTGTCATGCAGTACAATAGAATTTTTTTTTGAGTGGGGGGATGTCAATATCTATGTGATTTCTTTTTTACTTTTGTGACTTTATGATTTGTTTGAGTTGCTAGGGTGTGACACACATGTTGGATGAGCAGGGATTAAGCTTCAGACTGCTGCAAACCTGACATTTAGATGACTCAATTTTTTCTAACTACACTCTTATTTTGGCTAGTCTAGGGCTTTTGGGGCATTCTCTTGGAAAGCTTGGGATAGCTGCAGAGTGCTGTGGACTTCAAAAATGAATGCAGTGAGCTCATGTCTTTCTTTCTTAAGTTCATGTAATATTGGACACGTTCACAATTGTCAAAATGCTGAAATTTGCTTATATACATTGGATCATATTTGCATATTGCTACAACTCCTAGAACTGCATATAAATTAGCCTAATTTGCATACAACACATGTAAATGGCCTTACATTTTTGCTAGTAAGTTGAGCATCTTCATGTTAATTGACAAATACCAGAGATAGGCAGTAAATATATTAGGACGTTGCATTGACATGAGCAATGGAGGTATACTTTACAGATTTTGCATACATGGGTATAAATGCATTAATTTACTATAGATATTTCACTGTGCTAAGAACATGAACAGATGTGATGAATCTGATGTTTTGTTTAGTGACAGTGAGGAGACAAATTGCAACGTTAGCAGTACATGACAATGACAAAGCATAGGGCAAAAATATTTTTTGTGACAAAAGTGATTAAATGAATTGTAGTTAACATATATTATAATTTGCATGGATATACTGAGATTTCTATTAGGTACTCATATTTGTTTGCGTTAAGCAACAGTTACGGTGGGTGGCAGGAATAGATGGCCAGTAGTTTGTACTTTAATAGGTGATTACATCCAAACACTACTGTCACACTTTCTGACAATACCCCCCCCCCCCAACACACACACACACACACACACACACACACAAACACTTTTTTTGGGGTTATTTTACATGTTGTACTGATGGAGAATAAGAGATCAAAGCACAGAAAGGTTAACTTCAGCAATGAGGAAAATCATGTCCTCCTAGTAGCACTTAGGACATATGGGAAATTTCTTTTTGGTAAAGGAGGCCCAAACAAGCTGAGAGGAATGGGGCCGGGAGTCAAGTAGTTGTTGAAATCAATGCAGTTGGAGGCAGAAACCTAACATTTGCACAGTGCAAGAAAAGGGCACATGATATGATAGGATGTGCTAGAAGCAAGGTCAGGCAGAATGCAATTTCCTATACCACTGGGGAGGGGCTCAAATGTTATTCAGTTAATGCCAGATGATGAATACTGTGTGTCCATCTGTGGGGATGACTATGAAATAATTAGATGATATTGTGGGCATGTCTCCATTTAACCAATGCCTGCAGCACCAGCAACACTTATTTGTTCATGAAGGTTGGTTTAAAATTAGTAACATACAGTTAAATAGAGAGAATTGAATGCTGACAGGGAATTATAAAATTAAGTATGTCACAATTCATTATTATTAGGTGAGCCTTGTACATCAGCAAATAATGAAAATGAAGGCAGTGTGCATGGCATGTGTCCCACTAAACCCCCTGTAAGCATAATGTGCTCTATGGTGTTGTATTATTACTATTATTAGTGTTTTGTAATATGTTTTCAGAGTCCACTAGAGAAACAAACAATTCAACTATCACAATAAGTTTAAGTATAATGTGAGAGAAGATCAAGAAAAAATTGAAGAAAATTTATATAAAGATATTGAGCATAATAGGAAAACATTTTATAGATATGTAAGATGTGGAAGGAGTAAAGACATACAAACTGATAAACTTTATGTTGATTCTAAAATGTATTTTCAGACACAATAGATTACAGATATACAAAATCTCATGCAAAACAGTTTTACTCCATGAAGGAGGTGATAAGTTGTTCAAGTGATATCCAGGTAACCTGAGATACTGGAATCAAATTAGATTATACTGAAAACGAACCATGCAAATTGGATCCAAAAAAAGAACTAAGAGGAGATGCTATTAGTAATAATGACTTGACAATACTTCAGCAAGAACTTGTAGTGCCATTATATCTATTATTTACTAGGTCATATAAATATGGGGAGATTACACAAGAATGGAGATAGTCACTTATTAAACCTGTCTTTAAGGGAAAGGGGAGTAGGACAAACCCAGAGTCATACAGACCCTTAAGTCTACTTTCATGTTGTGGAAAATTAATGGAAAAGTTAATATTGGATGTTATTTCCAGAACTGGAAAGACTGGGACTTGAAACCATACATTAGCATGCATATGTTGAAAGCAGATCTATCACTACCTGTAACATGATGTTCTATAACAATATAATAACAGCTCTGAATGAAAAACTGTGCTGCTTTGTGATTAATATAGATGTAGCTTCAGCATTTGACAGGGTCAAACACAAAACACTGATCAAAAAATTACAACAACTAGGTACTGGTTTAATATTTATAAGATGGATAGCTGCATGGTTTACAAATAGGACATGGGAAGTATCATGCAGCATTTGGACAGCTGAAATTCTTGCTTACAGTCAGGGTGTCGTACAGGGCCCTTACTTCTTTAGATTGTATCGTTTAGACCTATCTCTTTCATCTTAGGTATTCTACAGTCTGCATGCAGATTACCTGATATTGGGTAAACTGATTACATGTGTTTCAAATAGGGCATGTCTGCAAAAGAACTTGACTAAATTGACCATTTGGGCACAGGAAAATAATATGCTGATAAATGCATCCAAAACTAAGCATATGAGATTTGGGTGACATAAATTGAAAGGAAAATATTTAATACAGCACACAGTGATTGAAACTGTAGATTCAGTTAAGGACCTGGGTATATGAGTAGATCCAGCTTTGAGTTTTTCTAATCATATCAATCAATTAATGATAGTTATAGACCTATAGGTTATATAAGAAATTTTATAAAGTGTAGGAAATCAGAAATGATGAAGTCATTGTTTGTTAATTACATTAAACCCAAGCATGAGCATGGAATAACAATATGGAAACCTTATAAGAGAACAAGCAGGAGTAAACGGGAAAGAGTACAGCAGAAATATACCAAGGGCATCCATGGATGTGAAAATTTAAGTTATTTTGAAAGACTAAAATATCTGAACTTGTACAGTGTCTCTTACAGATATTTAAGAGGAGACCTTATTCTGGTATATAGGACATTTAGAGATAATTATCTCTGGGAATTTTTGGGGTTATCAAAAAGTAGTAGAGACTCATCCGACAACCTTTGTAGAAGATTCTATAGGAATGAAGAGTGCACTAATTGGTTCTCTGAGAGAGCAGCTGATGCATGGAATAGACTACCAAATTACATAAAAGCAAGCACAAGTTTAGATGTTTTTAAGAACAGCCTGGACATTTATTATGGGAACAAGTGTTTTGGTATATTGGCAAGCTAGAAGGGCATTAATGCCTGTGCTTGAAGTATTTGTATGTATGTATGTATGTATGTATGTATGTATGTATGTATGTATGATGTCAGCATCAGAATGGGTGTTGCTACTGCTGTTGTTGATGATTATGATGATGATGATAGCATAGTTATATTTATGGGAGAGCCTGAGGGAAGTGTAAGGCAGTCCCTATGTTTAATGGCAGGTTCTCTCTCCACACGTCATGCCAGTAACTCTACAGAAAGTGACAGTGCAATTCAAAGTCAAGAACAACTTGACATTGCATTCATGGTTGTTCTGGAGAAGCACCCCTACACCTCTACACCAGTATCTCCAAATCCCTGCACTACTACACCAGTATCTCCAAACCCCATATCCAAACCCCTGCACCTCTACACCAGTATTTCCAAACCCAGAAGAACACAATGAGGATCATGGCAGATATTCAGAGGCCACAATGTCACCTTTACAAATGGGAGCCAGGCACAGGAATTTCTTACAACTAACTCAGGAAACACATAAAGCATTGGCTGCCCAACAGGAAATGTGCCATGACATTGTTATGGCTCAGAGTACTATCACAGAGAGTCAGCTGGAAATGGTCAGAGTCCTCCGGGATACGAGTGGTGATTGCCAGCATTACTTCAAAATACCAGAGATTAGGAATATTGCCATGATCACACTAATGCTTAGTATGGTGGCACACTAAGCATTAGTGGCCACCTCCATTCATACACTATTCAGGGCATACCAGAGTTAAGCTGGAGTCAGTCTTGCAAGGGCAGAGGATGGGGTATTGTCAGGACACATGGAGATCACATTATAATACCATTGCTTCTAAGGACAGTAATGTCAGTAGCTGAAGTGAACAATCAAAACACATTTCACAAAGACCATATCAACAGTCATCTACACCTAGCAGAACCTCATATTCACGGCCATGATCATGGACATGCAGCAGTATCAGGTGAGTGACAGCAGGACCACCTGCATCATAGAAGTCATGACATTGGACTAAGTCACCTTACAGATCTTATGGTAGCCCCTGTTTCAAATCAGTTGCATCATTACCAGGCCTGTCAATAGGAGATATGTATGATTCTTTTTTTTTTTTTTTGCAGGGGGGGTTGTATATATATATATGCATTTTATCCCTGTAAAACTAGTAGGTACACCATCAATGAATGTAACACTACACACACAACACATGGTGAACCCAATAACATGAAGGAGTTCCTGCTGAATGTTTAATAATAAAAATGTATTTATTCCATGCAATAGTTAAAAAGACTAAGTGCTTTTGTCCACCTGTTTTATAGAACTTCATCAGAGTTTGTTTGCGTCTTTCGGCTTTTCCCGGTTAGGGGTTGCCACAGCAGAACTCTGGTCAGCGGGCCTAATGCACAACTTCATCAGAGTAATTATTAAATTTAAAAAAGTTGGTTTATATAAATGTCATTCACCAATCACAGGACTGAGTTAGGAATAATTAATCAAATTTAACATCTATAAAAAAAATGTAAATCCAAACATCTAACATATGTGATCTATAAACTTTAGATACTTCAACTGCTTAAATAAATAGATGAATACATACTAAAACTTTAAATAAATAAATGCAGCCTATTAAAGTTATATTATTGTAAACTTACTTATACTAAGACATTTTGCCACTGTACTGCTGAATTTGCATTAAATATATGTCCCCTATGATACCTAATTCAAAAAATATTAGCTCTCATTTTTAAGATACTCATAACAGATACATGATCATTCCAGGAGAAACTAAGATATTAAGCCTTAATTGCCAAACCAACTCTTTAAGCTCTAATAATATCTCAAAATTGCCACCCCTATCAAAACTGACAACTCTATCAATAATAATAAATGTAAATTTCTTGAAACTGTCACATAATGTTCTGTGTCTTTTGAGAGCATTGGTAGACCTGTTCTTTTTCATATCATACAAGTGCTCTCTTATTCTCTCCTTCAACTTCCTATTTGTTTTTACTCACATAAAATGCCTCGGAGGAATTACATGTAGCAAGGTACAGCATTCCTGAAGTATCACAGTGACATCTACTGATACAAGACAAGGTTCTATCATAACCAGCAACCACATTGTAGGGTCCTTCATGAATAAACCTATGATATTTACAACACCCACATGCTTTCATGTGCATAGTTCTTAAAACTGCTTTATCTTTGTTAGAATTCACTTCCAGTATATTCTTAAATACCATATTAAAAAAAAAAATTGCACTTACCAACATGGTGACCACTTGGCATCCTACCATGCAGGAAGAAGCAGTAGAGTTAGCTAGTGTGACAGATGTGGGAATCATGTGTACTGCCAGGATGATGGACAGACACATTGGTGATGTACCCCCATGCATTATACACTACCTGGCAATTCATGAAATGGTAGCCCTTCCTATTTCGGTACCTCTCCTGCTATTGACCAGGAGGGCTCCTAATTGCAGCATGGGTGCAATCTATTGCACTAAGTACTTCAGGGAAATATGTCAGCCCATAAAAGGCACACATAGTCCTGGCTTGGCCATGAAGTGACACCGGGAAATAGATGTACTGATCTACACATGCCGAGAGTATAACAAGGAAATGTTGCAGTTTCCTCAAGCCAGAAGCCTGTGAGATCCCCAGCATGTCTGCAGTCAGTCTCTGGAAGGTCCCTGGAGCAAGTATAGTGAGGGCTATACATATTTTGGTGTCCACAGGAATACGTCTATGCATTCCTCCAGTGTCCCTCTGGGGGTCAAACTTGCTCTTGAAGACCCTTATAATAACACTGTCCAATCTGAAACTGTCAAGGATTTCCTGATCATCAAAGTTATGAGTAATCCCTCGCTTATATTTTAGCCTTCTTAGCCAGCGAGTGCAGCTGGGCACAAGCAGTTTTGACCCAGCCAAGACAAGCAACTCAAGCCTAGAAAAAGCAACGCTCACAGCAATTGAAAGCATTTTCACTGAATGCAACTCTGATAGATTTGACAACGCTTCCCTTTACATAATGCATATTTGACCAGAGCGGAAAAGCAGAAAAGTTTGCTATGAATTGCAAATAGTGTAAACCATACTTCATTAGCATACAATGATTTATATCAGTCCTCATTTCCATCTAATTATTGGCACATTTACATAAGCACATTCCAGGTCATTGTGCATTGGTGGAAATGGCCTTTATTGATCACAGCTCAGCAACTCTCATTCAAACACGTCTTGAAATGCCTAACTGCACGTGCATAAATGACTGTGAATACCAGCCTTAGAATATTTTACTTATCTTACATTTAAATCAATTTGTGTTTCCTGTTTTGTATCCTACTGTTTCTTTCTTTAACCAGTAGTTTCAGCCATTAATGGAAGGTAATTACTGTTGCTATGCTTTTTCAAGTGGTTTCTGTGCTGTGCCTAGGTTATTTAAATCCATTTTTAGTGGGTTCTCTCACTTTTCTGCATTTCTAGAGTTTGCATTGTTATTTTTTCAGTTTTCTTAAGTGGATTAATCAGCATTACATTAACTGTGCTTTAGTCACTTTTCAGACTTCCAGTTTTGGGCAACTGTGTGAGTTTTCTAGAGCTTGTGGTCATTAAAAATCACTAAGAGTGAGGGAGAATTTTGTGCTGCCCACCCCTAGTGTATATTTGGCCTTTGAACCTCCTCCAAGTTTCATCTTCTCTGATCGTTTTTCTGGGCACTGACAGATCAAACTGGCAAGTCACTCCCCTTAGACTGTTCAAGGTTGAGTAAGCCTCTGGTTCATACATTTTTTGAGTTTTATTACATATTTAAGCAGCACTTACAGTTTCTTTTATTTTGATACATTTATGCCTGGTCTGGCACCACAGACTTGTAGTTAGACTCACAGCTCTATGCGTATTTTGATTTACTACATGATGCAGTTTTTACCAAAAGTAAAGTTAAGCTGCATAAAGTCATTACCACTGATTACTCAAGAGTTTTGTTTCAATCCAGTGCCACCCTAGCATATATATTTTGCATTTTTATGAATTATTTAGATGTGCTGCTGTATTGCCAAGTTACTTATTGCAACTCTGTGCTTTATCATTGCAAAGTGCCACTGTATTTCATTGATCTTAGCTGCTGATTTTCTGCACTGTAGCCAATTTTTTTTAAAAGAGGTTTTTCCTGGTTAATTTTTTTCTTGTTGTAGTTTCTAAACTTTGAGTTCACTGTTGTAGGATTTTACATTAAAAAGGGATATGTCTATAGATGGTAGCATGGTTTTGTTCTTAGTTTTCGGAATCACAGATGAAAGCCTCAAGTGTGTTTTTGTGATGGGCCATTGGGCTATTTTGTCTGCTTAGTCAGTTTCTCTGCCTGTCTAAAGTCGTTGTATTTGTATTATGCCACTCATCATGTAGTGGTTGTCAGTAGTGCCCGCTTATGACACAGGGCTTAGAATCTCAAATTTCCTATAAAACTACCCCAGAAATTTCCTGAGCACATTGTTGCATGATTAATATTACACTGTATTCATAACCCAACTGAAACCATGGATTTAAACTTTCCTATTGACTCTGTAGCCAGCTTGTTAGAAATAAGCATCCTGAGATTATGTTGAAATCATGTCACATTTACTGACAACCACCTACTTCTCAAACAATCAGATACAGTATGTGAGAGATGTAATTAAACACTGTCTCCAGATGCAAGACTGTCACATACAGCCACTAAAAATACTAACAGGTTGTCAGAAACACACAGCACTACAACATATCTGCCACAAACACTACAGGACAAACTCACTGACCCATATATGCTGAGGCTCTTAAAAGTAATTGACACAACCCAAATCTCAGACCTCATAGGTTCATAGGTTCATACTAGGCTATCTGCCCTAGGGCATTTATAAGCCTAGCCAGAATGTGTTTGGCTTTCGCCACCCATTTTAAATTTATTTTGCTATGCCCTTTTTCGAGGTTAGTATACTGTGCCTCTGTCTAACAGTGACACAGAAGTGATACCCGGGGTAAACCTACGATCTCCCATCCACTCATCAAGATTCCTCTTGAAGAGAGTCAATGAGGGACTCTGCCTAACGTGGACTGGGATTTTATTCCAGAGTGAAGGGAGCCTCTGGGTTATGAATCTGTCCCTCCAGCATGTCCTATTTATTTCAGTGCTGAGGTTCAAGTCTCTTGAGCGCGTAGCTTGATGGGATTTGGATTTTCTGAGGTGCAGCATGTCCATTAATTCCGGGTTGGACATGGCTTTATACGTCAGACACAGATCGCCTCTGAGCAGGCGGTATGCCACTGAGTAGAGCTGGAGTTTCTTTAACCGGGCAGCATATGGCATCTGTTTGAGCCCTTTGATCCTCTTGGTGAGGTACTTTTGGGGTCTTTCCAGTTGCTGCAGGTGTCTGGTAAGGTACATCCCAAAAGGGGCATTGTACTCAAATATGGGCCTGATGAGGGATGAGTAAAGAGGCACGATGACCTCCCTGATCTAGATGTGAATCCCTTCATGATTAGGTGGGCTATATAAAATGTTTTTCTAACCACTTTGGCCACGTGGTTGTCAAATGAGAGATTGCTATCAACTTGGGTCCCCAGGTCCCTAATTACTTCTTCTGTACTTAATGGATTACCACCTATGTGGTAATTTGTGGGCACTTTGTTTTGCCAAAGGGGATGACTATACACTTTTTGGCATTTAGCTTGAGGCCATGGCTCTGGCACCGGTTGTCTGTTTCTATGAGGCCCTTTTGGAGGATGCTTGTGTCGGCTGGAGAGTTGATTATGGCGCCCAGTTTGCAGTCATCTGCGAACTTGGTCAGCCACAGTCCTTCCGTGTTGGCCTGTACCTCCGAGAAATATATACCGAACAAGAGAGGTCCCAGGACTGAGCCTTGTGGGACACCACTTGTAACTGGTTTGGAGTCTGACATGGCTCCAGCAATTCTAACCATGTGGGTTCTGTCCTTGAGCCAGTTTGCAATCCATCTAGTGACATAGGGGTTTATATTTAAGCTGGTGAGCTTATCTATAATGCCCAAGTGGGGTATTGTATCGAAGGCTTTTGCGAGGTCCAGGTAGGCTGTGTGGACCACCTTCCCCTTGTCAATGGCCTTGGTGACTGTTTCAAAGAAATCAACCAGGTTTAAGAGGCAGGATCTGCCCTTAACAAAGCCGAACTGGGTAGGATCCAGTGTCTGTAGGTCCCCAATATCTTTATTTATGAGGTCCATGATGATCCTTTCCATAGCTTTGCAGACCAAGCTAGTCAGGCTTATCGGGCGATAGTTTCCAGGATCTGTTGAGGCACCACCTTTATGGTGAGGGACCACTGTTGCTGTACGCCACTCTTTGGGCACATATCCTGTAGTAAGGCTGAGATTGAACAGTAGTTTTATGTTTGGGTTTAGCTCTTCTTGAAGTTCATGTAGGATGCAGCCCGGGACACCGTCTGGTCCCATTGATGCTGTGTTTTTTGCTTTGGAGAGGGCGGCTCTTACCTGAGCATCTGAGATGTCAGGGGGGCAGCACTCTGCTGGGATAGATATTTGCCCTTTTGGTGGGGGGGGGAGTTTGCGCTGAACCTGTCAGCTAGAATGTTGGCAATGTCTGTGGGTTCGGTGTATTTTTTGTCATTTTGGACTAATTCTGAGCATATCTGGGAATTACCACCCAGGTTCCTAACATAACTAAAGAAAGCCTTGTGATTATCCTTAGTGTCCTGTGCAATTTTTCTCTCGAAGCTGGTCTTAGACAATTTTATGAGTGCCCTTAGTATTTTGCTAATACTGATCAGTGTTGCCTTCCCTTTTTGGGATTTTGCTCTATCATTTAGTAGTTTCCTCCTTCTATTGTATAGTTTGTTTATGGCTGGGGTCCACCAGACAGGACGTCTGCCTTTGGAGGATTGGGTCTTGTTTTTTTTTGAGATCGCATGATCCATGCATTCCTGAAGGTGTTCATAGAATGTGTTTATAAAGGATTCTGTGGTCTGGGCCGTATTTTCCACAGGCCCGGGGGCTTTGAAGGATTCCACCTTGGTTTTGAGGAGTGTGAAATTTGCTTTAGAGAAGTATTTCACTGTGGTTTTCTGGGCAGGGGGTGGGGTCGGGATGTGAGTATCCAGTGAGATTAGTTTATGGTCTGATCTTACCAGTGAGGGATACACTTCTGGTCTGGAGCATAGAGTCCCCATGTTGGTGATGATCAGGTCCAGTATGTTTTCCCCTCTTGTGGGAGTGGTAACAAGTTGTTCCATAGCATTTGAGTTTATAAATTCTAGGAACCTTTGGGCTAGGGTATTGGAGCTAGAGTAATGCTCCCAGTCTATGTTTGGGTAGTTGAAGTCACCCAATATAATGGTGTTTGGAGAGACCTTCATATTTTCCAGTGTTCTCAGGAAGGCCGAGTGGGGTTCCTGGGTTTAGGAGGGTGGTCTGTAGCAGGCTATAAACTGGAAGGCAGTTTAACCCACTGTTAGTTGCACATGGATAGTCTCTGATGCTTCGTGCTTTGCCACCCACTTGGAGGTGTGGTATCTTTGATGAATATTGATACTCCCCCTCCTTTTGTGGTTTGGTCCAAGTTTTGGGGCCGAAAAGCATGGTATGAGGTATAACCTGGTAGTGCTGGGGTGCTCTCGTGAGCCCTGAACCAGGTTTCTGTTACTGCACAGATATCGATGTTCTCCATGCTAAGGAGAGTTTCGAGTGCATGCATCTTGAGGTTTAGACTTCTGGCATTGAGTAGCATTACTCTTAGTTTCTTATCCCTTGTGATACCTATGGGGGTGGGTTTGTCTTTTGAGCCTTGCCTAAAAAAGGCACTATGGGGGTAGCAAGAGCCTTTGCCAATATCCGAAAGCCCAGGGGTGACAGGTGCAAGCCGTCCCTAGCGAAGCATCGTGGCTTGTTGAGCATATCATCCCAAGCTGACAGGCATTGGATCCCCTTTGAATGACACCAGTACTTAAGCCAATTGTTGAAATTGATCATCTTGTCTTCATATTGTGGCATCATTCTTGGTGAGGGTAAGATGCTACTCAAGGTCAGGGTCATACCGGCCTGGGCTACATGCTCAGAGAGCTCCTCTATGTCTCTTTTCATGTAGTCCAGGGAGGTACATCTCAGGTCATTTACACCAGCATGGACAATGACTGAGTCATATTTGTACTTGCCTTGGAGTGACCTGAGTGCTTGTGTTATGTGGCGGATCCTAGCGCCCGACAGGCTGCTCACCGTGACCCTCTCCTTGTTCAGCCTGGTGAGCGGGACGTCAGTGTGCCTGACGATAGAGTCACCTATTACAAGTGTATCAGGTGTGTTGTTTAGTCGTAAGGGCTGTGACTGTTTGGCACACTGGCTTTGTGAGATATGTGTTGCACGTGTTTTGTTTTGGGGTAGCGGTTGCTTGGGGGTCTGCTTTGGTGGTCTCTGCTGCTTAGGCAGATCTTTATTTAGAGCCTCCGAGTATGTTTTTGTGTGATTATGTGTTTGGTTTGCTGTCATGGTAGGTCTATGTGAGACTGGAATTGTAGTGAGTGTGGTTTCCTTCTCCTCCTGACTGGTTATGCCAGTACTGAGTTGAGAGAGCTTAGCCTCCAGTTTGGCTATATGGTTGCATCTCTCACATGTGTTGGAATTTGTTGGGAGGAGGAGAGGGTTGTCTGTGTACATGAGGCAGTTGTAACATTGCCTCAAGATTCCGAGATTCACCAGCTGGACCGGAGAGGAGATTGACAACTGACCTTTGGACATGCTAGAATAATATTGGGAATTCCTTTATAATTGAAAACAAGGGCCAGTGGGGAGTGAGGGTGTAGTGCTTTTAATTTTTAGTGCTGACTTATATAATTGCTTTAGTGAGCAAGTGCCAGGTAACTTAAGTGCAATGTGTTACAGGTAACTTAAATGCAAAAACGACAAACAGTAACTTTCTTTCAAGTGAAACAAGGAAATAAGTACAGTAAGCAATGCAGATATCACTAGTGATCCACAGAAGCACTGAGAAGCGTATTAGGTGGAATTAGTGTTCCAGGAAATAACAAGCAAACAAACAACAAGCATATAAACAAAGCTAGATTCAGCAGGCCTGGATCTAGTCTATGCTACAGCAAACCAGGTGTACCAATTTCAGTAAGATACAGTTCAAATATTCAGGCACTATAAACCTTTAACTAGAAATTCCCAGCTCAGAAGGGCAGAGTCCAGCCTCTTCTCCCACAAGAGTGCAGACCACGAACCTTCTTAATGTAAAATAACTGGCCTGAAGCCCAAGTGCTTAAACCAGAACTAATACACTTTAAGAATAACAGACACTGGGCTCTCAATCAGCAGTTCCCAACTTAGAAGGATGAAAGCTACCTGTCCTGCCACCACAGTGCATGCCACAAACCTTCCTAATGTAAAACAACTGGTCTGAAGCCCAAGTGCTTAATCCAAAAGACTTAGAATGATAGCTACACTTAGGTAGAAACACAAGTACAGTAAAAGCAGATGAAATTTTTTTTTTTCTGAACAAGTGCTGAGATCAAAGAAACAGATTTGAGTGCTGAAACTAGAAAACTGGCTAGTTATAAGAAAAAAAAACTAAGCTAGAAGGCTTCCCTCCAACACAGAAGAGCTTGGGGGCTCAGACGCCTACAAATAGTCTATACCACTTAACAGGAAAGGCAGGAAACAAGCTTAAACTTTTTTTTCTGTTTCCCAGATGCTCTCTTTGTACACAGTAGGAGTGCCTGAAATCAGAATATGATCTCACTGCACTCAGTTGAGTGAGCAAATGAGATGGGCCCAGAAGGAGTATCCAAACACAAATTTACAAGAGGGGCGGGCAGTTTCAAGGCCACTAAGATTAACACCAAAACAAAAACAGGGATGGTGGGTGGGACTAACTGAAGAGCAGAGTCAAAACTTCCAGTTCAGTTAATATTCCTGCAACACAGTTAAAATCAATTTAAATACTGTATTTTTGGAAGAAAAAAGTGCAGATAAAGGTACTTAAATTCTCTTATACGTCCAGTTGAATACAACAAGTTCTTAGCCGGCCAAAGCTGAGGTTTTTAAGCAGAAAATATTTCACACTGTACCACTTAAATAGGCAAGGACAGGAAATCAAAGAATGTGGCTACCCCCACACCTGTAATTACTAGCAAATAATAAAATTCAGCAAACACTGACTAACTTCCAGTTCAGTTAATATTCCTGCAACACAGTTAAAATCAATTTAAATACTGTATTTTTTGAAAAAAAAGTGCAGATAAAGGTATTTGAATTCTCTTATACGTCCAGTTGAATACAGCAAGTTCTTAGCCGGCCAAAGCTGAGGTTTTTAAGCAGAAAATATTTCACAGTGTACCACTTAAATAGACAAGGACAGGAAATCAAAGAATGTGGCTTTCCCCACACCTGTAATTACTAGCAAATAATAAAATTCAGCAAACACTGACTAACTTCCAGTTCAGTTAATATTCCTGCAACACAGTTAAAATCAATTTAAATACTGTATTTTTGGGAAAAAAAAGTGCATATAAAGGTACTTAAATTCTCTTATACGTCCAGTTGAATACAGCAAGTTTTTAGCCGGCCAAAGCTGAGGTTTTTAGCAGAAAATATTTCACACTGTACATAGTCACTGTAATTGCAGTAAATACCCTCCACAATCAAAAATGCACTACCAAAGTAACACCCACCACTGCACATTCAGACTCAGCTAACAATGCCTCTAGTCTAAGCCTATAAAGCATACCACCACACAATTCAACAACTTGGTCTTAGGAGACTTAGTTGTAAGGCACTTCAATATCATACTCACCAGGCTGAACAAGGAAAGGCTTAGGGTCACTTGCCTATCAGGAGCCAGGATCCACCAGATCATGCACACACTTGGATGACTGAATCACAAGTACCAACAGGTAAATGATCTTGAGATGTACCTCCATGGACTATATGAACAGATATGTAATGGATCTCATTAGGCCTGTATGAACCTATCATTGAGCAGCATTCAATCTTCTCGGAGGATGATGCCACAATATGGACAAAAAATAATTGATTTTAACAAATGGCTTAGTTGGTTGTGCCATTTGAAGAGGTACAACAGTTTTCAGCCTTGGAGGATATAGTTAACAGACTACAATGTTTCAACAAGAATGGTCTGTTCCTGTCCTCTCTGAGCATTTGAATATTGGCTAAAACCTTGTTATCTCCACAGTGAATTTTTTAGGCATTGCCAAACTGATAAAACATCTAACATAGCAATAACCCGGAACATTCTAAAGGTGATATTGCTCATAAAAACTCCACTTCCGTCAAGCTTTATTCAACCATAGATTGTCTATATAGTTACTGAGACATGATATAAAGCCACAGAGAGGACCCCATGCAGTGGTATTATGCCTTCCTCACATTTAGACTAGCTACTGAACAGAAAGGGACAAAAGGCAGCGGTGTCTTAATTTACATCAAAAATGATCACATGATCTCAAGGCTGGTCAAGCAGTATGGCTCAGTTCAGCTCCTCCATGTAAAACTCACCATAAGCAAAAAATCCCATACTATATCCATGTGAGCTACAAGTCCTCCTTCTGTGACCTACAGCACTTACTTAAATGAACAAACAAACACACAAAATTCACGGACTGCACCAAGCCGCTTTAATGAAGAGCTGAACAAGGCTCCAAAATACTAGACTCTGAAGAAGCCATTAGTTTTGATGGTGAAAGCGCTTAGTATTTTGGAGCCTTGTTCAGCTCTTCATTAAAGTGGATTGGTGCAGTCCGTGAATTTTGTGTGTTTGTTTGTTTATTTTTAGTAGTTTACCCTGTTGGGTTTAGTGCAACTTATTTAAATGAACTTGAGACCCTCTCCATTGAACACAACACAATAATCATGTATGACTTCCATCACCAAACTAAAAAGTGGGAGTCATACATTGCCTCAAACTTGCAGATGCAAAGATTATTGAACCAACAAGGCTGTACACTAGGAGCGCCATCATCCATCACCTAGCCCAGGGGGAATGTTGTACTCCCCCAAGAGTAATGTTGTCACTGGTCAAGTCATACCATAAAGCCATATACTTTGAAATAGCAATAAAACCTGGGAAACCAGGTAACTCTGATACTTTTAGAAATTATTTAAAGGCTAACTTCCTACTTTTAAATGATACCGTGGCAAAATTTCCATTCACCAAAACCAAGAGATTACCACTGCCAGTAGGGAATCATTCACAAAAACACTATACATTCATGTATATAGCTGCATAGAGATAGCAGTACCTACCTGAAATAAGCACAGAACTATATCTAAAGACAACCCACCCTGGTGAAATTCCAAAATCAATACGCTGTATAACAAAAGGAAGAAAATCATGGCCTAAAATAGAAAGTGCAATACACTGCAAGGTAACAGCGCCCACAGACTAAAAAAACAACTCAGGGAGCTAATTATATCTACCAAAAAACAAATTTGAGATAAAAGTAGGTTCACAGGCTTAAGACAATTACAAGGCATTCTACAGCTATGTCCAAAACCACAAAGACAATACATGACAATATGCCCAACTATATGTAAATGGACCCACCTATACTGAGCCAGGGGAGATAGCAAATCTACTGGCCGATAAATTCAGCTCCAATTTACCACACTTCCCTGAGGCTACCTCTCAGGAAATATTCTCAACCACAACCTTCCCAACTATCACTAGGAACAGATCCTCAATGCGTTCTCCAAAGCCAAAAACACAGCATCAATGGCACATGATAACATCCCAGGATGTCTCCTCAATAGCATGAAACATGAGGTATTGGACCTACCAGAAGAACTATTCAGTCATAGCCTCAAAATGGGCTTTGTGCCTAGAAAATGGAGGAGGGCAACTGCTATCTCTCTGCACAAGGGTGAGCCATTTATGTACCTGGGAAACTACTGACACATAAGCCTGACTAGTCTCATATATAAGGCTATTGAATAATTATGGACAGGATAAACAACTACATAGGAAACTCAGACTTTGGATCTAACCCAGTTTGTTTTTGTCAAGGGAAAGTCATGCCTACTCAACCTGTTGGATTTCTTGAGATGATCCCCAAAGAAATGAATTTATTTATTTATTTATTTATTTATTTGACATTTGTTAACTGGGATAATCCGTCTGAGCAAAAACCCTTTTTCAGTGGAGGCCCGGGGAGAAAAGATCCACAATATAAGTAAGCAAAAAAATTAACAAAATTGAAAATGAATACAGTGAAAAATTTATAATAAAACAGTTCAGCAAATGTAGAAAAATCTCCACAGTACAATATAGTAAGAGGCATTATAACACTGAATAAAAAACATAACAAAGAAATATACAATAAAACATTTGAATGAATTTACATAACACAGTGGGTTATCTTCAGAGGATAATTGAATGAGAGCAAAATGGTGCATACTGCCCTCCTCGACCAAGCTAAAGCATTTGACACAACACGACACCTAGGCATTGTACACAAGCTCATGAAACTGGGTATAAACCCCTACATCAACTGCTGGATACCCAGCTGGCTCACTGACAGGACACAGCAAGTCAGGATAGGTGAGTCTACCTCCACACAAAAGCCAATCACTAGTGGAGTCACCCAGGGCTCAGTACTCAGGACTCTGATTTACAGCATTTATTTATCTAAAGTCAAGGCCAATGTCAAAGGCCTCTTGCTGACCAACTTTGTAGATAATTGCAAACTAAGCCCAGTCATAGAATACCCTAAAGACACAATCATCCTCCAAGAAGGCCTCACATAGACTAATAACTTGTGCAGGAGTCACAGCCTAAAGCTCAATGCCAAAAATGTATAAAAGTATCTTTCACAAAGGTGACCACCCCTGGAAATTACTGCATTGATAATATTCCCCTGAGAGATGACCCTGAGGTCAGGGATTTGGGAATGCATGTAGGTGGTGCTGCGGTAGCATTGTCTCCTCACAGTAAGACGCTGTCCGGTTCGATTCTCAGCTAGAGCGGCTTCTGCGTGGAGACATGCGTGAATGGGCATACCTTCGTTGAAGGTTGTGCATCAGGCCTGGCAAGCCAGTACGTAAAAATCAACTGCCAATCATTAGCGGACCAGAGTTTCGCTGTGGCGACCCCTAACTGGGAAAAGCCGAAAGACACAAACAGCAGGTAGTGACTTGATCATAATGTGCCCTCTACTGTAGTAAGGAAATCATTCTGCTTTGTGCAACTTACAATCAAGGGTATGTCATTGTTCCATTGTACTGTACCCTCATCAGGCCAACCACTGAGTACACCCTCCTTTCAGTATGTATATGACTAGACATATACAACAACTGAAGCATCCTCAGAGGTTCCTCTCTAAAAGAATACATGGTGTAGAAAACATGTCCTATGCAGACCTCCGCAAAGTGTTATCCCTGTACTCTGTCTCCTACACATTGCTGAGAGGTGATCTATGCCTGGCCTCCAAAGCAGCCTCTGATCCAGGCATTATGAATGTGTTGCACATCAGTAAAACAGATAGCATCAGAAACACCTGATGTAGGGACCTGAACATTGCCTGCAACATAAATAAAACATGTTGGAGGGACAGGTATGTGTCTCAGAGACTACTCCTTCTCTAAAACAGGCTTCCCATCCATGTAAAGCAGAGTTCCTCTATGCACCCTCATCTCTCAGTATTCCCCTACTAGGTCCCGATGT
The DNA here is from genome assembly GCF_019279795.1 of Protopterus annectens. Classification (NCBI taxonomy): domain Eukaryota; kingdom Metazoa; phylum Chordata; order Ceratodontiformes; family Protopteridae; genus Protopterus; species Protopterus annectens. Next base: position 401,698,961 of record NC_056728.1, read on the forward strand.
AGCTCTGACCTTAACCTACTACAAATATACAAACCTAAGACTAGAATGGCTGCAACATCTACAGCTACAATCCTACCATATCATGGAACAAATTACCACTAGAAATCAGGTCCTTCAAACATCCAAATCAATTCAAAACGGCCACTAGAGAGTACCTCCAGACTCACTGGTCCTGCTTCTGCACTCATCCTGCCTGATCTAGCAAATTAATTCATATGTAATCACCAAAATTTTAAACCTTTTTAGCTCACAAACCTCTTCAAAGTATCACTCGTCTTCTCCATCTCTTATCTCCATTTCTAATGTCACACTTCTCATGAAATAACTACATACACTATGAACTCTCTTCACAGTTTATTGAAAATGTATCCAATAATTTCTCTTATGTATGCTTATTATGATTTTTTCCACTATTATTTTTCTGATAAAATGTATTTCATTGTATGTATACATTGTAACTCGCTGAGACTGTTATCAATAAAATTGTAAAACTGTGGAGCTTTTCTCCCCGGGCCTCCGCTGAAAAAAGGCTACTTAGCTCAGTCGGACTAACCCAGTCAACAAATGTAAAATAAAATAAAGTAAATAAAATAAATGAAAATAAGTGGAAATTGGATCAGTGGATGGGTAATTGTAAATTTACCCCAGGTCTGCCACTTATGTTTCTATTAGAAAGAGGAAGCTTGTAAATGCTTGACCTGTCATACCCAAGTTATATCCCCTATGAAATGAGTGGTATCATAACTTGTCAAATACAGTTGGGAGTCATGGCTAAGTTTAAAAAGGTCCTTTAGGGTAGTTAGACTAGTAATCAGATATGAACCTATGTGTATAGTCCTGTATACTTTAGTAGCCTCAAACAGGCAAAGTGATGAACCAGGAAATTATTACAGTGTAGTAAACCTATGCCATTTCTAGTTCCTATTTGTATTGAATGAGAATGTAACTAAATAGATGCACATTTTGCTAACACCAGTACTTATAAGGTGGTGAAGCATGGGTGTATATCACAACATCGAATGCTCCAAATTTCAAATGACACAACATCGAACTGGATTCATCAGACCTCAGATGACCCCCTGCACCCCACTCACCCCCTGCCACTTAAACATACTGCTTCAGAGATCGCAGTGAAGTGCACTACAGTGCGGAAACAGAAGATTTCTGTTTCCTACAATGTAGCGTGATCTTGGAGTTCGTTTATTTAAGTAGTGGGGGTGTGGGGGGTGCAGCCCCTCAAGTGGGGGTGCAGGGGGCATGCCCCCTTCCTATACCCTTAATGTTACCTGTCCCCTTTGGTAACTGCCATTGACATGGATTCAATGTTTTTATGGTTCAATGAATCCATTTTGATGTTATGTCATTCGAGATTTGGTACTTTTGATGTTCCGATATAAACCCGCAAAGCGTACAATGGTTTTGCAAATATAGATGACGGGAAGACATGCAGAGGTCTACATCCAAGCTTACATGCACATAGTCTCTTCTTACACACACACACACACACACACACACACACACACACACACACACACACACGCACAATTGCATGTGTTTTATGCTATATGGATGGAACTGTACGTGGTTTTGTAATGTGCACTGTTATACTGAGACAGATGCTTACAAATTTTGCTGAAAATGAACTCTGTACATAGCACACTAGCTGCTCATGTAGGCAGCCATGTCTGTTGGACTAATCATATGCCAGGTACTATGCCATATACTGTACATATTAAGTTGTGTCTGCATTAATGAATATACTGACAACTGCCAGCAAGGATATGCACACAATTGATATTATATATTTGATCTGTATTTGCTGCACTTACTGCATTCATTCAGTAGTCTTTTTTTCCTGCTATGAGCTAAATAGCATCTTAATGAATTCCAAAAACAAAGCCCTTAATAGTGAGTTGTGAAGCCATGTATAATTATTTAAGTCTGATTCAAACTCAAGCTACACTTGATTTCATCTGCAAATTGCTCCAATGATTGACAGGTCTATGACTAAACTAAATAAATGTGTTGACAGGTCTAAATGGTTTAATTTTAAAAAGCAAGTCATTTATTCCTTCAGACTTTATTGGTTAATGTTAATTCTGCATCAGAAAAAGAAAGCAATTTTCATAAACTTTGCAAACTAACGTCAGATTACTTCTCTTATCTTTGCATTTGAGTATGTAGACACAGAATGTTTTTTCATTACAGACGTTTAGCTTTATAGTCACAAAGCAGTACTCTAACAGTCGCACATGCATTGATGTACCTCATTAATGATACAAGCCCTGATCTCTGTCATCCTACGTGTACTTCACAAAAGTGATACATATTCAAATCTACCTACTTACATTAAAATCAATATCACAATACTGCAAGCCACACTATAATAATATGCAGTGTAGTGCATCTGATGACAAGTGCTGTGGGCAGCATGAAATCTGATGCACATTTGGTTTTACAGGAGTGCCTGCTAGCAATAGTGGAAGATCTTCTCCAGTGAGGTTAGACATACAGACAGTTACACTCATGAATAGTAACAGTGGGCAGTAGATGAAAGCTGTATCACTTATAGGTTAGCACATGTACTTTTCACATATATAGAGAAGGAAACAGAACGTGACTTGAGGAAAGGAATAATCATTAATGCATGAGTGCCGATCAGCTAATTTCAGTCTAACAGACTGGATTTTTAAAAGCTACTGCTATAAATATCCAATTGAACACCAGTTAGTAACAGCAGATTTTTCTAGTTATGCTATCATAGATGTCACTAGTTAACAGAAGAGGGAATGTGCCAGGTCTCTGCAATCATGGAGTATGTTGATGATAATCTGAGGGACACCCAGTCAAAGGTATGGAGTATGACCTTGGTCACTTCATCAAATAAACAAGGAACTAGAAGAAGGCTACTTGTCCACTGTGCTGAGTCAATGACCACACCACATTGCCTTTGCTAGCTTTGATTGAATAAATGCCACTGACAACCATTAGTGATGCCATAGTAGTTCACATCTAACATATAAACCAATAACCAATAACCATTGACTCAAAACCAGTTGGCATGATCCAGCCTTTTCCAGCTTCCTCAGCAGGACTAGTTGCATAATCTAAGCTACCTCAAACTTGGTGCAAAACACCTTTAATTTTTCCTTCCAAGTCACATACCTCTTGATGTGGCCACCAGTCAAACTGGGCCCAACCTTTAGAGAGCCAAGGCTGTGGAACAGCAGTTGGGGCAAAACAAAACAAAGGGGTGAAGCCTTAAGGCTGCTGCCAACCTCCACATGCTATGCTATTCCCCAAAAAGCCAGCCTCGAAACCTGGTACCCTAGGCTGTGAGGGGAACCAAGTAAAAACTTGAAGAATTTCTTAATGGTCAAAACAATATCTAAATTAAACAAATCAAAACCAAGATTTTTCAAAGGAACATTGTCCTTATCATAAAAATCAGAGTCCAATCTGTCAAGATCTTTGTTGAATTACATGGAATCCAATCTGATGAGCCACACAAGTGGCCCTATGATTAATGAAATGTCTAGCCCTCTCAATAGTGCTAGACCTTCTAACACCTTTCCAATAAATTTTTGGTATGATGGAAGACCAGAACATAACCAGATTCAGATTTAGCTGAAGTAACCAGTGCCTATCAGAAAGTATTCTGGCCAACAAAATTTTCTTTGGAGCCTGAGCCAGGTCATTACCCCAAGGTGGATTACCAAAACTCTGGGCAATGCTTCTTCAACTGTGATTTGACACCCAAAATCCCAGAACTGAAACCAGTGGAGGCCAGGAAAGCCAAATAAATGAACTACCCATTTGTTAAGAACAAAAGAACTTTAATGTCCAGCAGGGTGAGCCAAGGCTCACATCGTAGCTCTCTTGATGAAGGAATGACGCAAGAGCCAAATAAACTCCTTTCCTAAAACAAAAATAAAAAATGATGTCTGATGTAAAACAAAAAGGCAACACACACCCACATTCCCGTTCTTTGGATAACCTTGACAGAATTCCCCTCCAAGGCCAAATCGAAGGTGAGGCCTAGTCTGAATACGAGGAGTAACCTTGTGGATTTATCCCTGTCTTACTATGGCATTTCTAAGAAATAAATTAACCTCCTCCAGACTAAATGGTACCCCTGAAACCCATGCAAAAACCTGGCCTGACATACTCCCTTTGGGAGTGATACTGTGTAGCAATCTGACGCAATGAACTAGGCAAATGGCCAACCCTTTCACCTTGTGTAGTCAGACCTGACGTCCTTTACGAGATTGATCAATCTTAGATTTCCTTACTCATGTCAGTATAAAATCTTTATCGATAATAGTCTTCCCAACAAAGGTAAATGAGTAATTCACTAACACAAAAGGCACCTGCATACAATAAAGTGAATAAAGCTGCTAATGCAACAAAGCTATGAAAGTCACCCAGTGTTCTACATAGACCCAACACAATAAGGATAAGGAGTTGTCAGTAGGCTTCCTGGAATCCCAGGAAAGTCCACAAGTGTTCTCATGGCTCCTGAGCAACCTGACATTCAGTCAGTGTATGGACACTTCCAGAAGCCCCAAAAGCCCCTCCAACCATCCTAACGCTGCTAAATGCACTGTGAAAGTTTTCACTAAATCCTCTACAGATGACCTGGCCACAAGGAATTAAGGGATCAACTGCAGGCTCCATGTCCTGAGACCAGAGGGCAAAGACCTATAAAAAGCCTTGAAAACCTGTAGGGATAACGAATATGCCTTCCTAGCATTGCTGGCCCAGGACCTGACCAGAAGAGATACTGCTATTCTCCAATTAGCCAGACTAGCACAGGAAGTGATGTGCCCTTTGGATCTGAATGCTTGGCCAATTGGCAAAACCTGGTAAACTGAAAACGGGAAAAACTGCCAGCTACAGGGTTAAGACAACCAGGCACATGTACACTAGAGAAAGACAAGTTGATCTCTAAACTCAACAAAACTAAAAGCTTGATAACAGAGTGAACCCACATGGACCTGGAGGGTCATTGACTGAGGGCATGAACTGGTGATGAATTTTCTAAGTGAAAAACCACCCTCCTTTAATGTAACCTGTCTTTTCATACTAAGACCACCATCCATATAGGTAATATTTCAAAAAAGTAGTGTCCCTCTTCCTCTCCTTGGACCAATTCTCTGGCCATCTTTTGGTGAACCAGGGATCCCCCTGCCACATATGTGAAAAGCTCAAGGTCACTGGAGGAAATCCAAGGGGATTGCCAGAGTGATATCCCATTGAACTGGTTCAAAAACATGAACAATTGTCAAAGATCATCCTTAATCATTCTGGTCAGCTGTACAAAGTAATGCTTGGACTTTTTCCCTTTCAACAAGTCAAAACCAGACTGCAGAAAGGTTCTGCCTGGGGGAGACTGCCTTGCGGGCAAAATTCAGCAAACCATGGAGCTGTAAAATTCCCCCATGTAAACTTTGCTAATCCCCAAAAATCTTCAAAGTAACTGCCAGACTTGTTGTAGCTTGAGCAATGAAAGCTTTAACACATTAGCAATGGTATCAACTTCCAGACCCAGAAAGGTCAAGGCTTGGCTCAGCCCTTCTGACTTCTCATTGGCCAAAGGTATGCCCAACTCAGATCAAAGCTCTTTAAAATCAGACATGCCCTCCAAAGCCCCATCCTGTCCCTCCCCCACTATTAGGAAATCATGCAAGTAGTGGACCGCTGCTGGAGCGGAGCTCGCTGTTGTCAGCACCAGTACAAGGCTGTGCTAAACAGTTCAAATGTAGCACAAGCCACAGAGCACCGATTGGCACTGCAGTATCAAAAAATAATTTACCATCAAACTGAAAACCTAAATAAGGCCAGTCTTTTGGACAGCAGATTGAATGTCCATCTTGCAGAGCCAGGGGTCAGAATAACCCAAAATGACCTCCACTACTTGATCCAGGGGGAAGAGTAACGTACGCTGGCCAGCTCGCTGTCAAAGTCATTGACTGAAGCTCCCACAGAGTGGGATTGATGATGAATTAGCCTGTATTCACCATCCTGTTTTTTGGGAACAAGAACAATGGGGGAAATTTTAAAAGCAGGACAAAGAGGGGTGGAAAAGGGGCCAGTTATCCTACCAACTGATTACTCTTTTTCTATCAGTGTAGCAGCAATTTCCTCATGTCCATTAATAGATGACAGATTTTTATCTAACTTGGACTCCAAAGGAGATGAGGCCTGAATAGGAAAAATATTGGAGAAACCTTTAACAAAAGCAGCTGCTCCCTCCTGATCTGGGTAAGCTGATAATAGGTGGATCAATTTATCTAGATGGACTAGGGAATGCGACTGCTATGGTACACTCATGTCCCCTGCCAAATCTACTGTGGCCACAAAAAGGCTGGCTAATTTGAAGAGAGGTGTTATGCCTGCCCCAAGCCCTCCTTCTGCCTGAGCAGCAGAAAAAAGAGATCTGTCCCCGCCAGCTAATCCCAGCACCTAGAGACAGAGTGACTTTTCTCACATCCCAAAACAAAAAGAAGTGGATATGTTTGCAGGCAGGCCAAAGGCATTTGCTGTGAATGTTTTGTAAAACATTAATCATAATTCACCCAAACATAACCCCCTTTTATATGGTGTTCTTCCCTTATGGCCACAAAGTACACTAATAGATCCAGGGCCTGGCTAGGGTCCTTCTCAGTAATCACTCCTATGAACACCACAAAATGCAGTGACCTAGTATCCCAGTTCCTGACTGGTGTTCTGCCTGATGTTTTTTTTCGTGATGGCTGCTAAGGCTGCCATCAAGTCTTTGTTAGACACATTGCTGGCAGCCAAAATGCACTTCCCTCTGTATCCAGTAGGACAAATAAATCTACAAACTTCCCTTTAAGGATCTTCTCTTTAACCTTCATGGGAACATGCACCGTGATATGAGACCTCAAGGAATCGGAAACCAAAAAGGCTAAAAGTAGTCATGTGGGCAAAAACTGAGGAACATAATCATGCAGATGGGATAAGACATCCCTCTCCAAATCACTGGCATCCTTGGACCAATTATGCAATTTGGATGATGGTGGGTGTGCAACATGACCAGCTGCAGTAGCTCTTGCCTCTCTGGTAAGAGCAGCTGTGGAGGCACCAAAGTTTCTTTCCAGAGCTAGGTCAAACAGGCTGACTCTCCCCTGTTCTGGAAAAGAATTTATAAACTCATCCAAACAATCCTCAGGAGACTGACCCCCACCATTAAAGCTTAGCCCTGCTGTCTCACCAGAGATATTATCTTAAGATTCTGATGATGGCAGGCATGAATGGATAACCCCTGGATGGCAGGAATCTCTATTGTTTTTCCTTCAAGCCTTCTTGGCCAGAGCTGGTCTTTCAACTGAGTCCTCTTCCCTATTCAGTGACAGTCTCTTCTTGGAGTTTTGACCCTGCTCAACTGCCCCCACTGTCATTAAATCAGAAAGTAAACCTTGAGCCTTTTGAGACAGAGGAAGCCACCTCTTCTTAAATGATTGGACCATAGTGGAACCTGAAAAATACAGAGGATTCATACAGAGGAAAGAGGGGGGGGGCATGTCAAGCAAAATAAATCCAGAGTTCCAGATAAAATGACCAACCCACAGAACCCTTGGATGCTGTGTTGCTGCAGGGTTCTAGTATGTAAAGCCCTTGAGATGCTTAGCTTCCAAACTTCATACTTGACTAAACGGCATCAGTGACAAGAAAACTGATATGTTGCCTTGGGGGTTCTGGAAAGCCATGCTTTTCTCCAAGCAAAATCAACTCTGCTGAAAAATTCCTTTGATGTTGACAGTCCCTCCCTGACTGGATTGAAAAAAACAAGCTACAAGAACATGTCCGGTGGACAGGTAATAACTGGAACCACCAAGTAAGACTACCTGCAGATGGTATGAGTAAATGAATTAACAGCTGCTAAACCAAAATGAAGCAGCAATCATTACAAGAACATTTTACCATCAACACCAATACCATAACCAGTTGTAACAATTTCTCCCTTCCACTTACAGCATCTGGTTAGTTGTAGTTACAAAAAGCAATTACTACCACTGCTGCCAAATGCCAGCACTTATACTCAAGCAAAATAACAAATGCTCAAACATACCCAACAACATGGCTGTGGAGCCGGACCCAAAATGGTGCTATTATTAAAATTGCTTGAAACTGCAATTTAATTTAATATTAAATCTCTGACTAACAAACCCAGTGAGAAAAACTAAAGTGTCCCCACCCAAAAGTCTAACCAGGCATTTGTCCAATAGCCAAAAATGTAGCAGACAGCACCATGAACTGCTAGGTAAAACAACGGCCAAGCAAAACATAACTGAATTTCAAACTTATAGTCTTAAAGCTGGTAAAACAACCATGTCAATGCACATTGTTAGAAATGAAAGACTGAGGACCAATATAAGACCTACTCCAGTCAGGAAATCTTCGGGTAACTGTTAGCAAATGCACCTGAGAAATGAGTGAGGGGGACTGTCCCCTACCTTATTACTATAACTTGAAAACAGGGCGGAACATCGTTTTCAAGAGGATTACTGATTAATTATATTATTGATTCCCCTTTTTTCTTTTTTTTTCTTTTAAGATAAGTTCAGATTCATCAATAGACAATTAATTATTAAAATAAGTAAATGAGGTAAGATAAATGAAATGGATTAATAGTGCATTAACCCCACTGACATAGCTGATGCAAGGTTTGCAACATTATTTCAATGAGACCTTAAGGATAGCTAACGTCAGTTATTATATTCCGGTATCTAATCTGTGTCTTAAGTATAACTAATATACATCAGCAAAACAGCACTGAAATTTTGTGTTACCACACACCCCCTGAAGGATATGAAATATGAAAACACATGTCTATCCCTGTTACATGCAATCAATCTCCTGATTGCCATAAAAATCCTGAGAACAGCAATTAGTGTACAGCAACAAACAAAATGAAATCTTATGTTACCATCCTTCTTTTATCTCTTTGTTTTTTGAATGATATGTGACATGACAGTCTAATGCCTGTTAAGAGTTTGAGTATTCAGTCCACTGAATGTCACAAACCAGACTACAACAACTAGTTCACCTGGTAAGAACCACTGTAACAGTCAAATAAGTAGAAATATCCCTAAATATGAAGGATCTCTGAACACTCTGTGAAGGACTACAGGTGAGGAGTGGGTATAAAATCCCCTCAACCAGCCCATGGCAGGTAACAAATCACCAAAGTCCCAATAAGAGCCCTATAGTCCAGTATACTAGCAACTTCCTTTGTTGTTTATTGCTATTAATATTTTTTTAACTAAATAAAATAGAAAAGTATGATGCCTTTCAAAACACAATGGCACACCAGACTAACTCCAGTCCTACTCCACTACTGCAGCAACTCTTGCCTTAAACACATTGTCTCCTGATAGGACTACATAGTCTTATCAATACCACATTCAGATGCATGATGTGACTCTAGATACTTAACATACTTTAATATTGTTTGTATATGTATTGATCATTCTATATGTCTTTGTCAATGACTTAATAATGTGTGTTTATCTATATGGTGTTGTTGTATATACTACAAACATGTTAGAATATTTTTGTTTGTATGTCTTGCATATATGTTTCTTTGGAGCTTTTCTCCCCAGGCCTCCACTGAAAATGGACATGTATCCAGTTGGACTATCCCAGTTAGCAAATGTAAAATAAAATAAATAAATAAATAAACCACTAGTCGCCGCAAACACGACTTTCAAGTTGCCAAAACATGAAAAGTTTTTGTACCTTTATATTTTTTATATATTTAAATTAAATAAACAAAACTCCTTGCACCACAAAGGTGACTAAGCAGTCGCTGCATACCCTGAAAGCCCACTGTGGAGAGCTATGCACTTCTTACCTGTTTAGTCGCTGCCATCTGGCTCCATGCTAGCATTTTCCATTGAGCCTGCTGACTAATCTGATGAGTGGATGTGCTATGCTCCCTTAAAAGGGTATACCCTGGTTATGCCCCCTGAAAACTCATCCTCACAGACAATGTGACCTACCCATAAGTCACCTTTATTTAATTAGTGCATGTGTGAACAGCTAAAGCAGGTTCAGCAGGGCAACCAACATGCCAAGAAACACCACACAACAAATACTGCACTGGAGAAAAGTATGATGCCTTTCAAAACACAATGGATGAGCTGGAAAGAATGTCCAGATACTCAAATAACAGATTAATTGGGATATCAGAAGGACTGGAACTGCTTGAAACAATTTCTTTTTCTGCAAAATGTCCTTTAAACTTTTCTGTGTGGACTGAAAGGGATCACAGAAAAACAAGGTGGCCACTACCAAATCATGGGCAACCTTGCAATGAACGCAGGATCTGATTTTCTGGGTATTTGTTTTCTAGCAAAAGGAATTAGAATTCACTTTAGCCATAAGGCAAGCAATGAACCAGGGCACAATCCAAACTTTTAGCCACTGTCCAACAGACCCATTCAGGAGAGGACCATTTTTTCAGCTATAATACTGAATCATTAACTTCTACCTGGCAAAAAAATTAGAGGTAACCCATAGTCAGATGTAACTCTGTCTTTAATCCACCAGAATACCAAAGGATTAATTTTTACTGAGTGCTGTCAAAGAGGGCATTAGACTAAAAGAAAAGGCATAACCTATTCCAAATGTAGATTTTACTCCTACAAGGACTGGCAGACAGAAAGATTTCCACATCAGCCTGGTCATCCAATTCATCCCAAACTGGAGGACAATGAAGAAGTACTATAAACAGGGGGATTAGCCATTTGTCAGCTTCAAAATTGCAATGAGGTTATGTGAAACACCAATGAAGAGATGGCGAGAGCAAGACAGACAGGCAGAGAGGCTAACAATGCCTTTCTGACAAACAGTCAAGAAGTGATCTAATGGAAAGATACCCCATGAGTAAGAAAAAAGGCAGAGTTGCATGTACATGGACATGTCACAAGTAAATAAGATGTTAGAGTAATCAATAGTATTTCAGGAAGTTCACCATTTGATGCTGGAAACCACAGCAAGTCTTTCCAATCATAGATCTTGATATAAAGAGGAGGCTTCCTCTTTCTCTGACCTGGCATATTATGAGCTTCCTAACAGGCATGTCTCTAATTCTACAGACAAAACATATACAACAACCATTTCCTCTGGCTCACTTGGTTCTTCTCTTCTGTGGTCAGACGAGAGTGTATTTAGTTTTAAATAGAGGGGAAGACAGTAGGGGAGGAAGTGGAGAATACAGGATCCCCTCCTCACCTGGATAAGTGCTCAAGTTATATCAGACTCAATATGCCTCAAGTCATGAACTGCAGTATTACAGGCTGAAGTAGGGTGGGTCTCTAAGCTAGTCAACTTATATTAATGACTGGTAAAGTGACTTAAGACAGCCCGTTAGAGATAAGAACCTGCTGGTTGAAATTAACTGTTTTTTCATATTGTATTCCTAGGAGGAAAAAATAACTTATGTTACAATACTTTGTTTTTGACAGTTATTTATTTTTATTGTATTAGTGTCAGCAGTGTAAAAACAAAGATCATGTCGCTTCTCTCACTTTGTTATACAAGTTTCATCAGAATGAGCACTCTTTCATTTGCTCAGACTGACAAAACACAGTCCAGTTTTCTTAAGTCAGGATTAAGACAAACAAATGAGGTTGTTACTAGTGAGGGAAATCTTGAGTTTGTCCTTTCTGATTAATCTTCTATCACATTTAAGTTCTCTTTAAATTGCTTTTTCAAAGTCTTTGGTGTGTATCAGGATTTTACAACTGCATTTACTGTGTTCTACCATTCTAGTTGTCAGCAGTAGTGACAGGAACAGGCCTCCCTCTCTCTCGCACACCACTGCCTAATTGTAGCTTTAACATAACATATAATGTGCAATATTTGGGCAGTTCAATTAAAAAGGGCCAAGATTTTGCCAAACTTTAAACAATCCTCAGCAGGCCTAGTGTTTCATCTGAAGGTTAAGATGAGAGAGTCTGAGCCTAAAAAACAGTGTATAACATAGGTAGGGCATGCTTGTCACTCCCATGTTAACTGCTTAGCCCGGAGAAACCATAACTAGAAAATACAACTGCCAGGAAGGACAAGAGGACAAATGACTAATAGTTATGCTTGAAAATCAGCTGAATAAAGCTGACATTCTTAACTTTTGCATCTTCATCATGGTAGCCCTGAGATTTCAGAGGCATACATTGAGAAGGACATGGGGATTTCCTTTGGATGGACAGTAATATGAAAGAGGACCATAATGTGGAATTTAATACAACTCTGATTAAATGATGGCAAAGAAAGAATCAATAAACAGACGTATATGGTACCCTGGCAACTCACAGAGGTAGATGGACTAGTTAACAGTTGAAGGATAATTAATGGAAAGAAATAAGCATGCCCTTACAAGCATCAGCACCAACATACCCTGGAGTAGGACTGATTTTTCTATTGTTCTGCTGTTTTATATTCAACAGTCAGTAAAACAGCAATAATCCCTATATATGTATTAAAAAACTTATGTGATTTCCACTGGAATCTGTTTGGCAACCAGTAATACAAAAAGGGTGAAATAAAAAAAAAAATCTTAGTGAAAGAAAGGCAGTATAACAGTCACTTCCAAGACAGCTGCAAGTTTTTCTGGATGCTCAGCCCCATTATTAAAATAAGGAACCCTGAAACTGTTAACCCAGAGTTTACTAATGTACACACTAGACAGGAGCCACAAGCAAAGTAAGATTACATCTTCCCCTTCTGATGGATATAAATCACCTGGAATCAACCCAGGACATGTGTACATAGGGATGTATGCATGGACTCATTAAATCAAAATCCTGAACACTAAGAATAACATTTTTCAGCCTGGAATACAGGGGTTACAAGCACACAGACTATGACTTCATATCTGGAAAGAGACATATACCACCTGGTACCTAGAAGATGGTTCCCAAAACCTTAATCTAACAGAAGGGAAACTGACATTCAGTTAATTTTCATTTATTTAAATATTATAGGGTGGTGCAGTGGTGCAGCAGTTAACACTGTCACCTCACAACAAGAGGTTCTCCATTCTGATTCTTGACTGGGATGCCTTCAGTGCAGAATCTGCATGTTCTCCCTGTGTTCACATGAGTTTTCTCCAGGTACTCTTGTTTCCTCCCATATTTAAAAGATATGTGTCTGGAGCATTTCTCCCCAGGCCTCTGCTGAAAATAGGTTCTGTCATAGTTGGACTTCCCAGTCAACAAATGTTAAATAAAAATCAATATAATTATTCTATAAGGAGGGAACCATATCATCCAATTCTCTTTTCTTTTTTTTATTATTATTATTAGTTTACCCCACATAGAGGAACTACTCTTGGCAGTATAATTAGAACCAATGGCCAACAGGTAGTTTCTAGTGGAACTGATCTTGCTAATACCCAGAATGGCAGAGCTCCACATAAAACTAGGATATGGCTGGTCAACTGTATATGTTAGGCTGAACATGAAAATATTGGCCATAAGCCATGTAAACAGAGGAAAACCATAAGTTTCATATCTGGTTTACCTTATTAGGATCAGCATCACACAGAAGAAAGTAAATGAGTGTTCCATTTTTTTTTAGGTAACACAGATTTATGCAACCATCTCTTAACCATAAAAAGTGTTTCATGTAGATGACATAAATATAATGATGCAATTGTCATGTTCCCTATAAGACAACAGAATACTGAATATACACTTGAGCCAACTTCCAGTCAGGGGTGAGTACTTGAAATTCATTTAAGGATTTTAAACAATTTGTCTAGACTAGTTTTAGCTTAATGAAAATCCAAAACTGTGTCATACACCAGCTACTTCATTAGTGCATAATTCACAAGTCAGGAATTTAGTCAGGCTAATTTCTCAGGTGTGAAATTACTGTTGTGGAGTACCATAAACTTTTGCTAATAAAACCTTGGCAATGAAGATTCTTGAATGCATGCCTGTGCATATCAACCCAATGAATCTTTGTTTATAATTCTGACTTAACAGACCAGTATTTGAACATATGAATGGATAAACTAGCAAGAAAGTTGATTAGATCATTGTAAATATGATACATTATAAATACTGGAGAAAAGGGCCCTGATATTCACAATGACAATATAAAAAAAAAAAAAAAAAAAGCATTCTCTACACTATCTTTTGTATGCTAGTGGGGATTGCCAGAGTTCAGATAACTGAAATAAAGAAATCTCTGGTTGCACAAAGTCACAGTCACAAGTCTCATTTTCTTGAATGCTAAACAGAGGACAGTATATGCCAGACACTGCTATGTTCCAGACTAGCAGTAGGTCTGTGTAGCTGGACAAGGGTCATACATTACAGCTGTGCAAATGGTCTGCCTACTGTATAGCTTGCATAACTAAGTAGTTGGAGGAGTTTGTACATCAACCTTTCACGCTGCAGGTAACATTGTGGCCAGTACCATACTACAGCAACAACTTGCTGCTGTGAGAGCATCCATTAGCATGGAATGTCTTCCAACACACAGATTGAGAAGGACAAAACAGCACAACTTAGAAAGATTGCCTGCACGGGTCTATATCAGATAACCAAACTTTTAAAAGATCGAACACCATATGGTCGAGACCATATGTTCGAACTCTTAAAAGTTTGAAAATCAAATAAAAAAAAACACAGAAAAAACCTACCTGAAAGCTTAAGCAGGGGGGCAAGCCCACCTGCACCCCCACACCCCCTCCTGCTCTTTAAATATAGCAACTCTGAGATCGCACTACAATGCAGACAATGGAAAACTTCCATTGCCACACTGTACGGGGATCTCTCTTGAAACGTTCTTACTTTTAAAAGTTTGATCATATGGTGTCAACCATATGACGTTCGAACTTTTAAAAGTTCGACAACATGATATGAACCCTTGCCTGCACTGCATGGGAATCTGCTGATGCTGGTAGGGATTTTCCTATCATGAAATAGAGGTGCAAGAGGGATTGTATGATGTGAAAGTGATAACATGTTTGGTACTTTTCCGTTATCGGGGCAAAAGTTCTAACAAGCACTCGGTATCTTAGCACATGCTCGCAATGAAAGAAAGTTAGAAAGTCTGTAGTTTTACTTTATTTTTCTTGTAAATAGTCACTCGTTTCATGCTGTTACACTTTTCATATTATTAACAACCCATGATTTCCCTGGTGTACTGGTTCTTGAGAAATATATAACGAGGGTCTGTGAACTTGCTTCACCTTTAATTCCTAGGTTCATAGGTTCATAGGTCTGTACTCTGCAGCTTTTTGAAATGCATATTTTTTCTACACTTTACCTGTGTTTAAAATTGGGAATGTGACAGTGAGACAAAACTATACTTTCAGGTTCCTTCAAAGGGGATGAGCCTAGCGGGTACAATAAATAGTGTGTACCAATAGACACCGAGAAACTTTTATTTGGGTTGGACTCAGATTTTTATATTACGTTACATATATGGTCGTGAATTGTGTTACAGCTCATGGAAACAGCACAGTAAAAAAGTACGAGAGACTACAATAATCTAAACACACTCCAAATAAAGTGCATATTGCACTTTGAAGTTGTACCACATTTGGCTCGTTAGTCCAAGATTTTATTATAGGGTTAGCAGCTGTCCATCCTTGGGCACTTTTGCCATTTTTATTTATTTAGGTATTTATTTTTTTATTTATTGCAGGACACATGTCCAGAGATTTTAGTTAAACTATTTCTTAAGTTTTCTTTAATAGTTACAAAACAACTGCTTTTCTGCATCTAAAATGCATAACTGTTATATGGAATACCCTAATCAAATGAAATGCTACAAGAAAGAGCTTTACTAATTGTGGGTATTTTTTGTCTTCCAAGCCCTCACATTTCTTTAAAAAATTTCCCACGCTGGGTATTTGAAAAGGTGGCAACACTAACTGGGCACTACACAACTGTAAAAATCAAAACTGTTTATCTGTAATTGGTGATGCTTGTAAGAGAAGTCCCTTTTCAACGAATAATCATCCCACATCACCAGCAGCTGTGCGATCATTGAAAGCTCATTAGAACTGTTGCCCTGATAATGGAAAAGTACCGTATGTTTCTCAGCACTGTGTGATGAGCAAAATATTGGAGGGGTAGGCATGAGGGATTGCTGCAGCCATGAACATTAAATAGTTGACTGTATGTTGCTTAAGTCCTGTAGCTTATGTGACCAGTCTCTACAATGCTGCTCAGGTTTTTAAGAATGCTGTATTATCAGGAACATTTATTAGCATAATGGTAAGTAGTTGGGGTGCTACATGGCATTAATGGGGTTTGTGCATCAGTAAGTACACTGTCTGCCCTTCTAAGGAGAAAGATCTGTACAGTAAAGCTTATTTTTTTATGAATATAGCCCTCTGCTTCCAAAATAACTTAAAAAACAAGATATTAATTTGTGAAGAATGATGGAATGGTATGATTAAATCAGAACTACTGTCGCAACAACAATTCTAATTGGAGCTCATCTGAAATATTAGTTTGATTTTAATTTCCATGTATTTGCTTACTGTTGCACTGGAGTCAGTCCGCTGTTCCTGAGTAAATGGAAATGCATTTATCTCTGAGAAATGGGAAGTCAGAAATGGACAGTATTTTATTCTTAACTGAAATATCTAAGTTATTCAGGAATTGCTGACATACTTTAAATTCATACTGAGTCTTCATTTTCCAGAATATTCTCTGAGATCCAAGACAGTCATTTTACATTTTGATTTTTTTTTTTTGAAAAATGTAAATGTTTTATCTAAAAATGGAATTACCTGTGACTGATGTTCAAGGTTTTACAGTACATCAGTATCCAAGGAGGGAGATTAGATTCATCTTTAAGGAGATATTCCAAAATCAATAATAATTTTGTGTAATATGTTACTAAAATAGATAGGTGTGGATTAGGAATTTAAGATCCACTTAATTAAGATTATTTCTGGGTTTCAGGTTTCTCTACATAAAACACACATATATGGATAGTCATTTTAATGTAACCACCTAGACCTCAAAAAACTCTGTTATTGAAGACATAAAATAGGGGAATAAATTTGTTTTTAAGACAAGCATCCATGGCAAAAGAATACCTTTCATTTCATCTTATCAACATCTCTTTTTTTAATTTTGCAACCAAGACAAAATAATTAAAATCAGGATAACGCTTATATCCCAAGTATTCGGTTTTGTTTGTTGATATCATGGATATGCAGATTGAATGTGTAACATTACTGACATTTCCTAGAGGAAATAAGGAAAATATTTCAAGATGTAATGCACAATTCGAGACATTGCTGTATTATCTAATTAGTTTGCGCAATTTTTTTAAAGAAATGTTAGAGTTATCTATCGGCAAATGATGTTTTTTCTATAAAAGTTAGTAAACTTTATATCTAATATTAGACAATGAGTAATTATTTTATTGAGATGTTGATTCAAGGATATAATAAAAATGTAGAGAGATAAGGGACACCCTGTATTTTTCTTGTTTTAATACTGATCATGTGAAGTTGAGTCTTCACTGACAACAATAAAGAAACTGCATCATATAGAGACTTAATCACCGATGTGTAAGAAGAGATAATCAGCATCTTTTCCCAAAGCCTTAGAATAAATTGTATTTGGACATGGTCAAAACTAGTAGCACAAGTACAAATTGACTTTTATATGGAGTTTAGCTCCTGTTGATATGTTAACAATTCAAATGGTTTCTTCCATAAATCATACCCTCCATAAATCATACCTTGAAATTAGAAATGATATAAGTGGCAGTTTCCCTAAATCATTTGACTAGTATTATCATAATCATTATTTTTATGTCAAGCTTTATTACTGAGATAAAGTGAAGTCTCCAAGAAGAAAACAGAAAACTGTCTTACTGCACTAAAATGTTAACGAATGTCTATGCATCAGCTAAATTTGTATCAACAACCAGCATGAAATGTATTATAACATTAACATTTAAAGAAGACATCATTTGTTGAAGTAACAATTAAAAAAGTTTTTGACAACTTTCCGTAGCACAGTTCTGAGACGATGCTTTCCAGATGATTTCCTCACCTGTAGTAGACGTTGATTATCTTGCAGGATAAGAATGGCAAGTTAGAACACCAAGAGTGAATAATAACCAAGTAACCATCACTCAAATATGCCCGACTACACGCTCCCTGCTCAGTAAACAGTAATCACATGCTTAACCAAGGTAACCATCATCCAAATATTCCCAACTACACACCCCCTGCTCAGTAAGCTCTTTGATCAGTGCCATCACCTAACATGGAATACAATAGAAGATGGACAAACAAAAGCACTTACAATGTTTAATTACATGAACACTACTGTCAGAAACAAACATATAAACAAACACAGCAACCTTGGAACATGGGCATATTTGTGCCAGAGCCCACAACTGGCAGCAAATTGTTTTACATCAAGTGCCACCCCTGATGGTCTAACATCATCCCTGCAATGTCCAGTGCAGCTACAGTCTAAAAAAGGCATATTACATAATGTGCATCATCAGAGAAAGCATGTATGCATATAACAGACAGAGCAGATGGGCAGAAGTATAGCAGTGCTTTCTAGTAAGGACATTTATTTATAATTGCAACTGCACTGGATGAAATAAAAGCCATAAATGGTCTTCTGTTAACTAGTGGCACTTAACTAAATTATCATAAATTGAGTAAGTTCTTACTGCATGAGATACTGCACCCAAAAGTCCTAGTACAATTCAAAATATCAACTATGAGACATATAAATGTGGGAGATAATCGCTCATGCACTTTCACAGCACATAATGAACAGTTAGTGTAAAATGGAGAGCTCTAATAAGATAGAAAAACAAAGATGTAAATTTAAGATATCAAAGAGATGGAGAAAATAATATTATGGAAAATGTGAAAGTGCAAAATAAAATGCTACTAATTCTCATTATTTATTATTCATGTATGTATTTATTTATTTGCTTACTTATGTATGTATTTATTTTGCAGATAAAGAGATGAGTGCAAGGTCCATTTTCAGACACAGACTAGGACATGTCAGCCTTGTGCTTCATTTTCATCATCAATGAGAAAGACAGCAGTTAAAAAACAGCATACCTTCCATTCAGTGGACTACCATTTTAATGTGAGCTTCTGAGATGCAAGGAGATACCAACAGTATCTGGATCCTCAATTTGATAATTATGTCACCCCCCCCCCCCAATACTTTGCACTTCAGCATATGGCAGCTATAGCCCCTACTGGTGTAAAATAATTAGCGGCTTACCCAAACCACCCCATAGGAATTCTCAGGATAAGGGTAATCTAAATCCATTCTTAGAATATCTTAAACGATTTCCAAAAAGTAATGGTGAACAAGACAAAGAGGCTTCAACGAGCTCACCCCTAAGTAACCAATAGGAAACAGAACATGATGATATTTCCTAAAAAAACTTTCTATTTATTTCATGCTTTCCAACCGTATGAGTTTTCTAGTAAGGAATAGCTTCATAGGTTCATAGGTAGGTACTAGGCTATTGGCCCTAGGGCCTGTACAAGCTTAGCCAAAAAACTGTGGTGATGTGATTATCAAAGGAGAGACTACTGTCCACCTGTGTCCCAAGGTCTCTTATCATACTTTCGGTGTTAAGTAGACTACCATCTATGTGGTAGTTCATGGGTACAGAGTTTTTACCAAAGAGGATGACAATGCACTTTTTGGCATTGAGCTTGAGACCATGTCTTTGACACCAGGCATCTGTCTCAGTGAGGCCCTTTTGTAGGATGTCCACATCGTTAGGAGTTTTGATTATGGCTCCTAGTTTGCAGTCATCTATGAATTTAGTTAGCCAAAGACCTTCTGTGTTAGCCTGTACTTCAGAGAATTAGATACCAAACAGGAGAGGACCCAAGACTGAACCCTGTGGTACTCTACTTGTCACTGGTCTGAAGTCTGATTTGGAGTCTGCTACTTTCACAGTGTGGGTTCTGTCAGTAAGCCAGTTGGCAACCCATCATGTGACATAGCGATTTATACCTAGTTTAGTGAGTTTATCTATAATTCCAGAGTGGGAGATGGTGTTGAATGCCTTGGCGAGATCTAGATAGGCTGTGTGAACCACCTTACCCTCATCTATGGCTTTGGTGACTACTTCAAAGAAGTCTATCAGGTTTAGGACACATGATCTGCCTTTTACAAACCCAAACTGTATGGGGTCAAGAGTTTGGAGATCTCCAATATCTTTGTTTATGAGTTCCATGATGATACGTCCCATGGCCTTGCAGACTAGGCTCATCAGGCTAATGGGGCGGTAGTTCCCGGGTTCTGTTGTGGCTTCCCCCCTTTGTGGAGTGGGATAATTGTCTCGGTGCGCCATTCAATGGGCACAAAGCCTGAGGTGAGGCTATGACTGAACATGGTACTTAGATGGGGTGCCAGTTCATTCTGTAGTTCATGTAGAAGGCAGCCTGGGATGTTGTCAGGTCCCATGGATGCTGTGTTCTTGGCTTTGGAAAGTGAGGTTTTTACCTGTGCAGCTGTGATTACAGGAACTTTGCATTCTTCTGGTATAAAGATGAGCCCTTTAGGGGGTGAGAGGGGGGTAAAGTTAGCACTGAACCTATCTGCCAGGATGTTGGCAATATCAGTTGGTTCTGTATATTTCGTGTCATTGTGCTGTAAGTCAGAGGAGATCTGAGTGTTGCCATTGAGATTCTTGGCATAGCTATAGAATGCTTTGTGGTTGTTTTTAGAATCAGTGGCAATTTTGTTTTCATAACTAGCTTTGGAGGATTTTATGAGGGATCTCAGCTTCTTACTGAGGCTGACCAGGGAGTGCCTCCAATCGTGGGATTTTACTCTTTTTTGCAACAGTTTCTTTCTTCTGTTGTAGTTTGTTTATGGCAGAAGACCACCAGATTGGCTTCCTTTTTTTGGAGGATAGCATCTTTGTTCTGTTAGGGATAGCATGACCCATGCACTCATGTAAGTGCTTATAAAGTGCATTTGTGTAGGATTCAGCAGTCGTACCTCTATTGTCCATCTGCATGGGTGTCGTGAAGTTTGCCACTTCTGTCTTAAGAAGCGTGAAGTTGGCTTTGGAGAAACTTTTTACGGTTGTTTCCCTAATGGGGGGTGGGAATCGTTGTACCTGTTCAGTTTCAGGATGTTGGTTCAAATGCTACAAAATCCAGTATATTCTTTCATAACAGTTCAGATTAATGAGGTATAACATGGAACAGTAATCTCCCTGGGGTGACTAGAGATTTTCTTTAGAATTAAATGGGGCACACAATAAGATTTCTTGACTTTGTTATACCTACACTGATCAATGTTTAATCTGAGACTTCAAGAAAGGTAAGTATTCATTTTCTGCAGCAGCTAAAGGACATACAGAATAAAGCAAAATCCTCTTGACACACGGTAGAGATGGGCAGAATTTTTTATTGTATGTAAAGAACAAAAGGGATTATAGAAGCAAAATATTTCCTACAGATTTTTTGTAGAAAAGAAAAAAATCAATTTTTATCTTTAGATATGATACTATCAAGCCGAGAGGGATCAATAATTAACTTAATATGCACTTTTTATGGCATTCTATATATCTTTCTTTCTTTAATTATTTATTTGCCAAAAGACAGATTTATTGTAGAATTTATAATAACACATTATACTGTGTGTCTATTTATGTATTTTGTGTATGTGTATTCACATATTTATCTATGCATTCAATATATTCTCTGTGAGTACTTTAATATTTCAGGCTTACATTTATATTCACATTCAATTTTATTTTTAAATATTTTATTTGTAGTCATTTATATTTATCACTGTCTAGGTCCCTTTAGGAGAGTTGGATTCCCCCTTGATATCTCTTTCTCTCTCTCTCTCGATATATATATATATACATATATATATATATATATATATATATATATATATATGGTTCACTATCAGAAGCCTGAAACACTATAAGCCTGAAAATCAAAATCCTGAAAACTATAGCCTGAAAATTCAAAATCCCGAAAGCCCAAAATCCTGAAACTCAAAATCCTGAAAACACAAAAAATGCTAATATGTCACTATAAAGACACTAATATCTACCAACTGACCCTGACCCTAACCCTAACCCTAAGGTCCGTCACTATCGCACACTCACCTGACCCGCGCCCTAACCGTAACTCACTTAAACCGCCCCTAACCCCAATATTTGTCACTATTGCATACATGCCTAACCTGCGCCCTAACCCTAACTCACTTAAACCGCCCCTAACCCTAACATAAAACCAACCGCACACTTACCTGAACCCAACGCGTGACCTAACACCACAGGGCTAACAATAGCAAAGCCACAATGACGTCAGTATGTCCATTTTGTGTTTTCAGGATTTTGAGTTTCAGGATTTTGGGCTTTCGGGATTTTGAATTTTCAGGCTATAGTTTTCAGGATTTTGATTTTCAGGCTTATAGTGTTTCAGGCTTCTGATAGAGAACCATATATATATATATATATAGACAGATAGATATAGATAGATATATTATCTATCTATATCTCTCTGTCCTTTTTGGGTATATTTTGCTCTAGTTACTTAATTAATTTACTGATTTTTTCTGTTATTGAGTGGTCCTATATATAAAGTCATGAAGTAATGTGACTGGTTTTATGCCTGTGAGCATTCCTTTTGCTGATGTGCTTGTTAGGAAAGTTATATTTTGAAATTTAATTTAATTGCTTCTATGGTTCTTGAGTTTATATTGGCAGTACCAGTTAAAATAGACTGACTATTTTGTGATTATAATTTACATCTTTTTTTTTTTAATTTCTCCAGATCTTTTGGGTTTCTGATATTATGACAGGAATGGATCCCATTCCTAAGTCAGGACATAATGAAAGTTCATGAAATTAGTACTGTTGCAGTCTTTGTCAGTCAAAAGTGATTTTTGTAGCACCTGTAATGTGTCCAGAACTGACTCCTTCTTCAATTCATATGGAGATACATGTACAGTGTACAGGTAGCATATCTAAATACTGCTGTATATTCTTTTCTTATTAGAACCATTGCTGCTACTTCTAGTGGAACTGTCAGAGTATTTCTTCCACATTACTCTCATTTCTGCCTGCAAATCCCTGATGTTGTATGACTTTGTGTCTCTCTCTCTACACTGTAATCTCTAGGTATAGCAATTTCAGTGATCAGTTTTACTTTTGTCTTTTCATGGACTGGATCCGTGGGACCTGACAACATCCCAGGCTGCGTTCTACATGAACAACAGAATGAGCTGGCACCCCACCTAAGAACCATGTTCAATCATAGCCTCAACTCAGGCTTTGTGCCCACTGAATGGTGCACAGCAATGGTTATCACACCCCACAAAGGGGGAGCCACCATGGACCCTGGGAACTACAGCCCCATTAGCCTAACGAGCCTGGTCTGCAAAGCCATGGAACTTATAAACAAAGATATTGGTAATCTCCAAACTCTGGACCCCACCCAGTTCGGGTTTGTAAAAGGCAGATCATGTCTCCTAAACCAGATAGACTTTTTAGAAGCAGTCACCAAAGCCGTAGGTGAGGGAAAGGTGGCTTACACAGCCTATCTACATCTGCCAAGGCTTTTGATACCATCCCCCACCCTGGAATTATAGATAAACTCATAAACTAGGTATAAATCCCTACGTCACAAGATGGGTTGCCAACAGGCTCACTGACAGAACCCACACTGTGAAAGTAGCAGACTCCAAATCCGACTTCAGACCAGTGACAAATGAAGTACCACAGGGTTCATTCCTGGGTCCTCTCCTGTTTGATATCTACTTTTCTGAAGTACAGGCTAACACAGAAGGTCTTTGGCTAATGAAGTTCACAGATGACTGCAAACTAGGAGCCATAATTGAAACTCCTAATGATGTGGACATCCTACAAAAGGGCCTCACTGAGACAAATGCCAGGTGTCAAAGTCATGGACTCAAGCTCAATGCCAAAAAGTGCGTTGTCATCCCCTTTGGTAAAAACTCTGTACCCATGAGCTACCACATAGGTGTTAGTCTATTTAACACCAAAAGTGTGATAAGAGACCTTGGGTCACAGGTGGACAGTCCTTTGATAATCACATCGCCACAGTAGTCAGGAAATCCTTCTACGTGGCACACCTCATTACAAAAGGTTTCTCATCCAGGAAAAAAGGGATCATTGTTCCCCTCTACTCATCACTCATTAGACCCATTATAGAGTACAGCATTCCTTTTGGTATGTACCTCACAAGACACCTACAACAACTGGAAAGGCCACAGAAATACCTCAAAGAGATGCCCTACGCAGACCATCTCAAAAAACTCCAGCTTTACTCCATCGCATATTGCCTACTCAGAGGCAATCTCTGCCTAACATACAAAGCCATGTCAAACCCAGAGCTGTTGGACATGCTTCACTTAAAGAAATCCCAATCTCTCCGAGCTACATGCTCTAGGGACCTAAACATTGTCACAACAATAAACAGAACATGCTGGAGGGATAGATTCCCGTCCCAGAGACTTCCCCTACTCTGGAACAAACTACCTATCTATATCAAACAAAGCTACTCATTAGCACTCTTCAAGAAAAATCTTGATGATTGGATGGGAAATAGGAAATTCACCCCAAGGATCACCTCTGTGGCTCTGCTCAACAGGGGCACAGGAAAATAATTTTCTTCGGTGGCGAAAGCCAGGGTCCCTTTTTGGCTAGGCATGTACAGACCCTAGGGCCCATAGCCTAGTACATACCTATGAACCTATGAACCTATGACTGCTATATCTGATTTTCTTACATTTATTTTTTGAACTGATGGTAATGGGTGATTCCATGTGAAAATACATTTCATCATTCTCTCTAATGTTTTGCTGTTCATGTTCAAATGTTTCTCTCCTACTTCTATATTGTAGTGTTTGCACAGTCCCAGTGCAACACTCTTGTAACATTATTCTGCCTTTCAGTGTACAGGCCCTCTGTCATGAGTGTAATATACCCAGCAACAAGATATGCATCTGTTTCCAATTCCTTTTTTTTTTCAGAACCTATATCTGTCTGTTTTTCCCACATGTTCAATGGACTTTGTAAACCAGCCTGTATGTAGTCCACTATCCTGATTTCACCTTTTGGTTTCAAGCCCCCACTACTTAACCATTCCTACTTCAAATCCTGATCAACATGAGGTTGTTCGAGGAGATCTCTATATTTATGGCTTTTCACATTTCTTTCCAGCTTATCCAATCCTTCTCCTTATAGTCTTTATTTTGTTTTTTGTCACATTTAGTTGCTGTCAGATTTTTATCTATTTCTGGTTTGATTTCCATTCCCCCTTGACAATGGACATAATTTATGTCCTTTTCACCAAGTCTCATGATTATATATTTACTCACATTAAAGGTGTTTTCATTTCTGCTGCAATAGGTTAATATTTTATATAGACCAGCTTAGAAAACATCAGCGACTTTTTAAAGAAGAAATCGTGCTACCTAGTGTGAAGTCATCAGCATATTTTGTTGTATATAGCCCATCATCCATTTTAATATCTCAAAGAATAGCCCCCCTCAAAAAAAAGAAGTGCTTTCAGTACAGATCCCTGAAAGATACCAGTGACAACCCCTGTTAGGATAGACAGGTAACTGACACCTTGACTTGTTTTGTTTGTCCAGAGTTTTAACCACTGAACTGCAGTGAATTGATGTTCAATGGTACTAATGTGTTACTTATTCCAGCCTGTGGAAGGTCTGGGGGTTGTTGGATAGGTAGTCTGGGAGGGTGGCATCAGTAGGAGGACAGACAGAGTCAGTGTAGATCATGGCATTCTCTGTGGTTCTGTATGTACTGAGGCACTTCCTTACAAAGCCTCTAGATAGTGTGACTGGAAGCAGAGAGAGTGTTTGAGGAAGGACAGTATGACCAAAGGGAGATTTGTGGATGAGTAAAAGGCTGGACAGGGCGGGCCTGATAAACTTTAGAAGGTATGAGTTAGTTGTCAATATAGCGCAAAAAGTGAGAGGAATAGAAGGGAAAGGATTAAGATAGAATATGTTTGAGTCGAAGGTAGATCGTAAGGATGGGACCAGTATCATAAATGTGGAGAATGTAACAGATAAGGAGTTCAGTTGTAGGAAAGGGAGAAATGATTGTTGACAGAGATGGAAGTGCCTGTGTGAGAACTTGTTAGGTAAAGTAGCAGTGATATATTGGGTGAATGACAAACAGAAGGTGGGGAAAAGAAGGATTTATAGGGTGAGTGAGTGAATGAGTACAAGGAAGGCAAGGAAGGTAAATGGAAATATGGTCAGTCTGTTGTACAATGCACTGACTGGTGCTGTAAGGCATAAAGGAAAGAAAAGAGGAGAAGAAGGGGGTAGGATAAATGTGGGCAGTGCAAGAGTTAGGGCATGGACTTGCATTTCAAAAGGTAGGGTTGGAGTGATGTATAGGGCCCTGAGAGGTAGAAAGGGAAGGAAGGAAATGGAATGTTTGAAAGATAAGTGGATTAAACAGTGGGCAAAGGAAAGTCACAATCTAGAAGCATGGCAAGGAGTCAAAGGGTTAAGGGTGGTTGGGCCAGTTTATGATTTGCAAATTCAGTTGTTGTACAGGTGTTGAAAGGCCTGAGTGAGAATAGGTTTGAGGAGCAATCTAGTATACTAGCCTGTGCAAAGGAGGAGGCTGATAACATTCACATGCAGTGATGTACCCAAATGTTTATGTTGTTTAGTAGGGGATGATAAGTCTGTGGATGTGGGTGGATGAGTGACAGCTGAGCTCATCATGCTTTTACTCAGCATGTTTTTCTGTCTGTTTACTATAGTGGGAGATGGAGCAAAATGGAGTAGGTAGAGAGGGTTGAGCTTTAGTCAGGAAGAGGAAGGTCAAAGAATGTTATAGTTCAGCGTTCAAAGCCAAATGGAGAAACTGAGCTTATGGCAATGGAGATTCTTACATGGTTCAGGAAAATTGTATTTTTTTTCAATGACAATTTTTGCAAAACTATATATTCTTGAAATGCACACATTTTACATGTCATTGCATTATAAATTTTAAAAAATATCACCAATTTTAAACATAAAAAAATTGCCTCTCTAATCCTGGATTTGTCCTGGCTTCTGTGATCCCTTTACTACTGTAAGTGAAAGTAAAATAATCTAGAATGCAACGCCTGTTCTTCTCGTAATGTAATAGCATGATAAGTTGCCAGTTTTAGTACTAAATAAGTAAGCATTTTACTGGAACATTGTTCACCAGTAGGATATGAGCATTTATTGCTGCCAACACCCTCACCCATAAGTAATGTAGTCCTGACATTAAAGCACACAGATTTCAGTAATGTTTACCTAACTATTTCCATGAAAGCAAAGAGGCAGTTAAGTAATCTTTTATTAATCTGGTAAATCTGTACCACTCAGTCATGTGTACATCACTGGTATCCTTATAACTCCTACTCAGTAGTTAACATAGAAGAATTTTTCTAGTTTGAGCCAATATTTAGCAGTCGCATATTGCTATTTTGTAGCTGAGCTCCATTTTCCCTTCAGGATGTCAGATAAGCCCAGTTTGTATATTTTAAAAGGTAAGAAAGAACTCTGTATTTTGGAATCCCCATTACCCACTAAATGCACTAAAGTGCTACACCATTGCATAGATGCCTGTCTTTTAAAGACTTTGTCCACAAATTTCCTTTTATGTGATTACAGAAGAGCCATAACCACAATACTTCATGTAGCAACTACATAGTATATTCGTGCAGGCTCTTAGTTGTCAATGGAAAAAGGTAGAACGGTGAAGCATTCTTCCCCAGTTTGAAGTTACTTTTATGTAAAGAAGAAGCTGCCACATTGAGACTGCAAATAAAATGCTTACACAAATCTAAAAAGCATCCTCACAGTCCTGCAAGCGAATGTTATCTTGTTCACCTGCTAATTTAAAGCACTGCAAAGTTGTCTGGAATACATAAAGAAAATGTTTAGTTTTTGAAACTAAAAATTGTAAACATGCTTATTGTTGCATATGCTCTTCGGTTGTTTTTTCCTGTTGCATTAACATTATCTTGTGCTTATATATACTACTCTGATACTTTAACAAACTGTTTATGTTATGTTTATCATATTATATTTTACTTTATTCTTAGTTGTATATGTTGACATTGTATCTATGGAGCTTTTCTCCCCAGGACTCCATTGAAAATGGGCTCACTCGGCCCAATGGATTATCCTGGCAAACAAACTTCAAATAAAATAAATAAAATAAAAATTATACTCCTCTTTTGATACAATAAACATGTATATATGTGAAGTGTAAAAGATGTGTCCTTTTAAGGTGATCCACAGTACTGTTTCAAATCATGTAGCTCCCTCTTATTGCACTGATGTTGAGTCAGCAGAGAAGCATTTGGCAATGTGGAGACCATTACTGGAACAGCAGCTCCCACTGTAAGACACCATAGTAACAGAGATGATATAGGCCTACAAAGCCAAACTCAGTGAAGCAGCTAAGGGCTTCTGGGCTATTACTGTCCTCTCATGGTGTATGTATGTTCCACCATTTTATTCCTTTTTTCACTAACCATCTCTTCTAGTGACACAGTAACATATTCTCCCATCTTCCCACAGAGCTTGTGGAACTGGAAAGTAGTGTCAGGGAAGCAGTTACAGACAACCAGGATAAAGAAGAAACTGACCATGTGACTATAAAGTCCTGGTAGATTCTAGTACATATCTATATGTAGCACTGGTACCACTGAATCCACAGTCCCTCAGTCTATGCTTAACT
The DNA here is from genome assembly GCF_019279795.1 of Protopterus annectens. Taxonomy (NCBI): domain Eukaryota; kingdom Metazoa; phylum Chordata; order Ceratodontiformes; family Protopteridae; genus Protopterus; species Protopterus annectens. The sequence continues at coordinate 401,727,737 of NC_056728.1, forward strand.
ATCTGATTACAGTTCCTAGGAGTATCCTGTGCAGAAATACTGTGTGGATTGCATTGTACATTTTCATACGTACTATTGCTAGTGTTCTAGCACACTTTGGATTGCACAAGGTGAGCATTTTGTAGTTCTCTTTGGTGTCACATTCCATGCCTGTTGCTAACTATGATACATTGCTTTGGCAAAAACTGCTGATGCTGCCTTTGGTCTGCTCTTGTGAACTGCCATCACCAGCACTACCTCCTCCCTTATTGCTTGCATGTTATTAGGCTAATTGAAACATTATTTACAGTATCAATATAGCCTATTCAATCTAAAGCATCTTGCCATTTCTTAATAAAATAAACCAAGTAGTGAATCAAAGCATGCTAATATTGCGTTCACATTCACTACATTCTACTGCATGTTCTGAGATCCTGATATTATGTCACCAGCACCTTGTGTATGCATCTGTATGACTAAGGCTGTGAAGACAGCAGAGTACAAATACTTACAGCATTAAAAATCATTTTATCTGAAAATGTTTAAATATATGTGTGTAGACAGATATATGGGTTCCCTGCAAAAGATCGATGACATACATATATCATTGGTTGGCAGCTGCTTAATCAACCGTTTATGATGAACTAAGCAGCTGCTCAGCAGGTGTCCAAAACTGCATCATTCCTATGGCTGGTGAATATGTCCTTATCCTGTGTTTGTGCAATCTTAGAGTTAGTAACTAACAGGGTTTCATTTTGTCTTTAAATTTTGCATGTGCTGCAGCTGTTTCTCAACACATGCATAGCTACATGTTGAAATCAGTGTTTTTAACATTTTTATTTCATGTATCTACTTCATTTGTCCTAACTTCTGAATGACCAACACCCATTTGCCTCACCCCATTTGACCGAAATTTCAGTTGACTGACAATTCATTTGACCGACAAGTATTATTGGCAAGTAAATGGGATATGCCACGTTCCCCACTGTAGTGTGACCCTGGAGTTAGAATATATAGTTGGGGGGTGTGGGGGGTGAAGCCGCCCACTTACTTGTGTTTTACTAAGCAATATTAAAGCAAAACTAAACATTATAATATGAAATTAAGTGGGGGCTTTGCCCCCCCCACACCCTTCATTGTGGCGGGCTGTGCCCACCACACCACCCCTAACTATATATTCTAACTCCAGGGTCGTACTACAGTGGGGACTGACAGATAAATTTAAAGACTATCATCTTCAGCATTCCTGCTACCCACAACAAGTAAATAGCAGTGCCAAACATGACCAAATCACTTTAGGCTAGTTTTTTTCAACTGATGTAATTTATGAAAGAGAATTCATTATTTTTTCTCTTGCATATCTGATTCCACTAAAGGGTTTTTTTTTCTGCTTTACCTATATATTTGTCTGTTTGCAGATAAGAATTAATGTATGTGTCTGCAATATCAAAAACTCACTGAGAACTCACTGGTGTTATTGTTAACAGACTTATCTTGACAGTGAGAAAAGTATTCTGATATGTTTTCATATCTATGTCATTTACTGCATTACAGTTTCCATTGACAAAGTCAGTGAGGAATGACATCTTTAAGAGTGAGTTGGACTATACTAATACAGTACAGATAATGGCATCATTATCTCTCTTAGTTACAGAGGAAATAACTAGGGGTTGGGAGCCCAAAGGTCCTAGAGTTTTAGTAAGGTATCTCTGGTATGGTTGTGCCTAGATGAATTCTGTACTATTTTTGCTCCAGTCAAGTTTTGATTAATATAGTCAATTAATATTCAGGCAGATTTCTCTGATATTGATTAGTTTACTCATTCAATGTTTGGGTAGTTTAAAATCTCACATAAGGGTAAAGCTTTAGTTGATTTCTTATATCCTGCAGTTTAGTCGGGACATTCTCATATGCTCAGTAGGGGATATTGATGATATATAGTACATTTTATTACATTAGTTGATGTAAGAGTAATTTCTAGTCCTGAGTTGATTTCCTAGCATTTGATTTTACATGCTGTTTGTAAAGACTGGGGTACTGTCCTCTCTCTCTATTTATATTTTCATCAGTGAAAGGACACATATTTTAAGGATTCTGTATAAGTGTTGATAAGAATACTCTTCTGATATGTTTTATATAATTGTTCAATATATCTTGCTAGATTATTCTTGTCCATTAGGCTTGAGTTTTGGCTAAAAAGTGGTCTTCAGCTAACAAAATATAATAAATAAATAAATAATGGTGGCTGCGGGTTGCCATGCATTTAAAAGTGCATCACTTTGTTGTTGTGACACTATTATTATACAATGGTTCATTGCCATTCAAAAACAAGCACACTAAATTGGCTGCCCAGCAGCAATTTTTGTAGAATGTCTAGATTTTTGCCTCGTAGTTTTGGTCTGTTCCTCATAGGTTCATAGGTTCATAAGATCATAGGAGGTTACTAGTCTGTTGACCTATAGCCTTTATAAGCCTAGCCATGTTAATCCCAAATATCCCCATTTGTTCTTTTTGGGTATCTTGTAGAAAGAATTGATGAACAGAGTGGGTCTGTGATCAACACCGGGTAACCCGGTCCAGGAGGAACATGGGTGCCACGCCAGGGGTGAATTTGTGGTCTTCCATCCAATTATCTAAGTTTTGTTTGAATAGGGTTAGTGAGGAGTTCTGTTTTACATGAATAGGAAGTCTGTTCCAGAGAACTGGCAGTCTCTGGGTGACATATCTGTCTCTAAAGCATGTTCTTTTAATGTCACAAGCTAGGCTGAGATCCTTAGAGTGAGTGAATGTTGTGCCGTTTGACTTGTGGATGTGCACCATTTCCATTAGCTTAGGGTCGAAGATTGCCCTATAGCCCAGGCAGAAGTCACCTGACAGCAGCCTTTAAAATACAGGACTTTCAGCCTGTCCACGTAGATCTTGGTTTGGAGTCCCTGTATTTTCTTAGTGGGAAGCCTCTGAGGTCTCAGGTGCCCAGGCAAAAGCCACCTGACAGCAGCCTATAAGATCCAGAGTAAAGTGACAGGACTTTCAGCCTGTCCACGTAGGTCTTGGTTTGAAGTCCCTGTATTTTCTTAGTGAGAAACCTCTGAGGTCTCTCCAGTTGCTGCAGGTGTCTAGTGAGGTGCATGCAAAAGGGTGCATTATTCTCTATTAATAGTCTGCTGAGGCTCAAGTACAGTGAAGTTATAACATCCCTTGTTCTGGATGCTATGCCCTTGCTTATGAAGTGTGCTACATAGAAGGCTTTCCTTACCATTGTGGAAACTTGGTGGTCGAAATTCAGATTGCTATCAACCTGTATTCCGAGTCTCACACCACTTGGTTGGAACTCAGGAGAGTGCTGTCAATAATGTAATTTGTAGGGAATTCTCTTTTGCCAAAGGGAATAATAATACTTTTTTTTTTTTTGCATTTAGTTTTAGACCATGGCTTTTGGCACCAATCATCTCTTTATGTTAGCCGTTCTCTTAATATGTTGACATTGTTGGGGTACTCAGTGATTGCTCCCAGTTTGCAATTATCAGCAGACTTCCTGAGCCAGAGGCCATCTACTTTGGCCTGGACTTCTGAGAAATAGATGCCAAACAGGAAGGAGCCAGCAGAGACACCTGTGGTACTCCACTGCTGATGGGTCTACTGGTGGAGGTGGAACCACAAATTTTGACAGAGTGTGTCCTGTCAGTGAGCCAACTGGCTACCCATCTAGTAATGTAAGGGTTAACCCCTAGCTAGGAGAGTTCCTCAATGATACCATAGTGGGGAATTGTGTTGAAAGCCTGGGCAAGGTAGAGACAGGCTGTGTGCACTGTATTACCTTCATCCATGGCTTTGGTGACATTCTCAAAGAAGTCTACCAGGTTTAATAAGGATAAGCTACCATTAACAAAGCCAAACTGGGTTGGGTCCAGAATTTGAAGGTTGCCTAAGTCCTTGTTGATAAGGTCCATGATAATTTCTTCCATGGCCTTGCAGATGAGACTAGTTAAACTTATGAATCTGTAGTTCCCAGGATCAGTTGATGGTCCCCCTTTGTGCAGGGGAGTTACTGTTGTTGTTCACCATTCTTCAGAAAAATAGCCAATTCTCAAGCTATGATTAAAGTGAACGCCAAGTGGGTCTGCTAGGTCTTGTTTTAGATTGTTTAGTAAACAACTTGGGAAATTATCTGGTCCTAGCGAGGCTGTTTTTGGCCTTGGTGAGCACAGAGATGACCTGTTCTTTAGAGATACTAGGCAGAGGGCTGGTGTCAGGTATGCTTTGGGATATGGCAGGTGGGGATAAGGTGGTGACATTTGTGATGAATCTGTCAGCTAGCAGGTTGGTGATACCTTCAGGTGTAGTATGAGTGATCCCATCTCTTACCAGTTTAGCACATAGCTGGGCATTCTGTTTTAGACTTCGGACATAGTTAAAGAATGCCTTCTGATTATCCTTGGCTTAATTTTTGAAATTTGCTTTAGAAGACTTTACAAGATTTCTGATTTTCTTGTTTAGGCTTAGGAGGTAACTATTCCTCTGTAGAGTGATATCGCTCTTGCTTTTGGATAACAGTTCCTTCCTCTTGTTATATAATCTGCTTATACTTTAAGTCACCACATTGGCTTGTTTTTATGGAAGGAACTAGTTTTGATCTGGTCAGGTACAGGAGAGTTTATGCATCACCTATGTGTTTGTACAGGGCATTTGTTGTACACTTCTGCATAGTGATCATTGATGTCTGTGATTGTGGGTGGTATGAAGCTCTTTATACCATCTCTTAGTAGGCTGTAGTTAGCTTTGGTGAAGATTTTTATAATTGTTGTTCCTGTGAGGGTGTCAGTTCCAGTAGTTACTTCAAACAAGACTTATCTGTGATCTGACCTAACCAGGGAAGGCATCACACATTGGGAACTGCAGTGACCCCCTCCCAAGTTGGTGAATACTATGGTGAATACTGTGTCCAGAACATTAAAGCCCCTAGTGGATATGCAGTGTTAACAAAGTCCAGGTACCCCTGGGTGAACATGTTGCTGCTCATGTATGTCCCCTAGTCTATGGAAGGACAGTTGAAATCTCCCATGACTAAGATCTCGGTGTGTACCGTGAGGTATTCCAGTAAATCAAGCTAACCATGTGATTATCCTGGTTCATGGTGGGGCAATAATATGCTATGGTACTTTCCCAATAGTTAATGGAGTAGTTTGAGAGAGTCGTGCTGTTTGACCAGTCTCGAAATGTATTTGGTTTTAATGAAGATGAATATACCTCCACCTTTGGTTCCTTCACACTCATTTGTAGGTCTGAATATGTGAAAGGCATTGTAGTCTTGCACATCTGGGGTGCTCTCAGTGCCCTTGAACCATGACTCAGTAATTGCACAGACATCAGCATCCTACAAGGCGAGGAGTCCTTCCAGGGAATGCAGTTTCATGTTTAAGCTTCTAGCATTAAGCAGCATGACCATGAGTTTGTCTTGGTTAGATTTTGTGACGTTGGAAAATTTGTTGTTTTGACATTGCCTAAAAAAGGGGAATTTTAGAAGGGAATTAAATAAATTAGAATGTTGGATGATTTTAAATTATCACACTTTGTATCCTAGAGGCATGAACATGGATAGTAATATTACTTTATAGAGTATTTAATATTCTATTACTTTAAATAATAATCTTAGGATGACTTAGTATTATAAATTGTACTTTGTGTTCAGTCTGCTTTGGTATTAGATTTGTAATGAGATTTTTCACTATTTAGTCACAATTGTTGTAATTAAGTAATTATTCAATCTGATTTTTATTTATCTGGTTTATATAAAAGGAAGTGTTTTTTATTCATGAATTATTCCTTAAAGGCAAAAGGCCAAGGTACCAGAATAAATCTATGGTGAATTATACTTTCCTTTATGTTGTCTACCATATCCTCCCAGGTTAACAGATACTGCATCCCCCTGGATTGACACCAGATGCTAAGCCAATTGTTGAGGTCAATCATTTTTTGTTTATATTGTGGCATCATCCAGGGTGAAGGTAGGATACTGCTTAGGGCTAGGGACATACCGGCCTAGAGCATATAATCAGAGAGTTCCATCATGTCTGTCTTCATATACTCCAGAGAAGAACATCTCAAGTGATTCACTCCAAACTATGACAGAGTCATAACAGTCCTTGTTGTTGAGTGACTCAAGTGCATGTGTGATTTGTTGGACCATCACACCTGATAGGCAGCTGACCGTGACCTTTTCCTTGTCCTGTCTGGTGAGGGGGACATCTGTGTGTTTCATTAAGGAGTCGCCTAGGACCAAGACATTTGACGTGTTTGCCTTAGAGGCTTATTTGTTGAGATATGCAGCTGTGTTGATATGTGTAGTGGTTTCTTTTTGCTTAGTGGTGAGTGTGGGTGGTGTGCGTTTGTGAAGTCTCTGTTCTTTTGGTAGTCTTCTAGTGAGTATTTCCACATATGTGGGTTTTATGTGTTGTGACCTTATTTTGTGTGAGAGGTAAGGTCTGCATGAAAGGTGAAGCTTGTGTGCTGACAACCTGTTTGATGTCTAGTTTGTTTTTACTGAGAGCATTGACTCTACTTCCGTGGTGTATTTGCATCTCTCACATAGGGTGTTTTTTTTTTTTTTCTCAAAAAAATTTTTATTAATTATATGAATAGCAAGACAATTAAAAGATTATACATAACAAGAAGGCATAAATGAACATATAACAATTCATCTAGTGATAACAACCTTCATGAGATTTTGATAAGTTATTTAGAAATAAAACATATACCATATGTACACTATATACAAGTTAGGCAACCTGAGAGAAAAAAAAAATATTTAACATTAACTATTTAATATGTTTAGAACCTTTTCTAACACAACCTTTCTAATAGCTTTTTTTTTTGGACTTCCACCTAAGTATCTTTGAGCATCAATAAATTCAAAAGCCATTTTCTGGAAAGTAACCCATTTTAATTTAGAACGATCAATCCAATTTTGTATTATATAAAGTTTTAGTAATGAGCAAATAAAAATGATAACATGAATATCAACTTTTGAAAGATGAATCAATGGAATATGTAGAATAGCAAATTCCCATGTCAACGTGGATTTTGATATCCCATTTTCTGCAGTCTGACTTTCAAAGATGTCCACAATCTGTGAGAAAAATGACAATACCATAGAATATGAAGGAGGTCTGCTTGGGGATGAGAACAGCATGAACACGAAGGAGACTTATTTGGGTTAAATTTGTTTAATTTGATTGGGGTAAAGTAGGCATCATTATTAATCATTAATTGTGTGTATGCTAATTTTTTAAAAGGGATAAATTCCTTAGTGTGTCTAATAGCCAGGACTTTCTGAGATTCTGACAATTGGGAATTATAATTCAACCAAACATTAGATAAAAGACAGTTGTGGTCCATCATTAAAGAATTAATTAATTTATATGAGTTTGAGAGCATTTTATCAGATGATGAAAGTATTTTGATAATCGTGTTAAGGTTTTTCAATTGTGAGTCTATGGGGACCAGAGATACAAATTTGTTTTTAATTATTGCTCTTAGTTGTGTAAGAATTGGTGAGTAATTCCAGTTTACTTTCAATAACTTACGCCAGTCAGATAAAGGCAAGTCAAGATATTTCAAAACATCTCCTACTTTTAGATTTTTAATTAAAGGATAGTTTGTTAAGTTCAAAAGTTTATTGTCCAATAATATATTTGGGTTTAGATGAATTGGCTGAACATGGTGCGAGATCTTTTCTAGTTTACACATTTTGAGTAAGGTTTGGAAATCTCTAATCTTTTGTTTAAATACTGTAGATATATTTTTAATAAATAAACTATCCAGAGAGATAAAGGGAATAGCTTCAGGATTTAAATTATTAGAAATGACATAATTATACCATAATTTTATCCATAAAGAGTGATTTGGATAAGAAGTGTTATTGAATTTAGAGATAGTAAGAAGTTTATTGTATGAGACAATCAAATAATAGAGATAAAGATTAGGTAAACCCAAACCTCCCTTGTCCTTCGAAAATGCCAATCTAGAATAGGAAATTCTAACAGATTTAGGGAACCATATGAATTTTGCCAAAGCTTTATTTACAGACTCAAAAAAATTTTGAAATTATCTGATCAGATGATGAGAATTGGTAAAGAAATTTAGGCAGAATATTCATTTTAATAATGGCCACCCTTGAAAGAAATGAAAGGTTTAGATGCTTCCATCTGTCCATATCAGACAATATAGAGTTCCATAATTTATTAATATTATTTTGAAAGGAAGATTTATTATTGTGTTCTAAATTGATTCCTAAATATTTTATATTATAAGTAAACTGAAAATGATCGTCTGGAAACAAAAAGATTTGTGTGCTAAATGATTTAAGGGAAAAATATGAGTTTTGTAGAATTTAAAAGATAGTTGGAAACCAAAGAAAAATAATCAATAGAATTCATTATTTTTCTGTAATCAGATAATGGAGTTTGAAAGTAGATTACTAAATCATCCAAAAAGCAGAGAAATGAATATTAGTATTAAGAATTCTAGGGATGTTATGAAAAGTATTTTGAGTAATAAACAATAGCAAAGGTTCTAAGTAAATGTTGAAAAGAAAAGGGGACAATGGACAACCCTGTCTTGTTCCTTTAGTGATCTTTATCGAGCAGAAAATTGACCATTAATGTATAGTCTAGTAAACATATTCTTGTATAAAACTTTTAAAAATTTATAAAGAATAAGGGAATATTAAAACATAACATAGTTTGAAATAGAAAGTTCCAACATACTCTGTCAAAGGCATTTGATGCATCTATAATCAAAGCATATATAGGGTTTGGATTTTTCTTAATGAGATGAAATATAGTCTCTAAAGATAGAGTATTATCCCAAGCATGTCTCTGAGACATAAAACCTGATTGATCTGACGAGATAATTGAGGGTAAAATCCGTTTCAATCTGTTAGCCAGAATAGATGACAGAATCTTAATATCCACGTTAATTAAAGAAATGGGTCTATAATTTACTGGGTCAGATTTATCTTTATTATTTTTAGAATTAGAATGGTTTTGGATGTGTTCCAATGAATATCTGAGATATCATTAACTCTTATATGATTGTAAACTTTAAATAGAAAGGGAAGAACTACCAATTTGAAAGTTTTGAAAAATTCTGGAGTAAAACCATCAGGCCCCGGAGATTTACCCAATTTAAGATTATCTATTGAATCCGAGATTTCTTGTACCGATATAGGGGTAGAAAGTAGTTTTTGCTGATTATCATTAAGTTTAGGGAACTGCAAAGAGTCTAAAAAGAGTTTTGAGTGATTATCTTTAACAGAATTAGAAGAACCTGAATATAACTCAGTGTAAAGAGAGGTGAAAAGTTGAATAATCTCTTCATCAGTATTATATAATCTGTTATTATAAGATAAAGATGTAATATTTGGATTTCTGAAGTTAACTTTAATAATTCTCGCTAACAATTTAGATGGAACCTGGGCCCATTCTGAATATGAAGCAAGTAGCTTTTGTTCAGCTAAGGAGAGGTTATTTTGGTGAAGCAGAATTAAATCTTTCTGACAATCAAAAATTTGTTTTTCTAAAGTAGCATCATAGTTCAGACTAAGATGATTTTCTAACGAAGAAATTCTTGATTTTAAGAATTCCTCTTTCTTAAAGTATTGTTTTTTGAAAAAAGCAGCTTTACTAATAAATAAACCTCTTAATCTTGCTTTACATGCAGCCCATTGTATGTCATAAGGAATGTCTGATGATTCAAGACTATTCACCATTTCATTTAGGATTTCTGAAGCTTGTTTGCAAATATCTTCATTTGACAATAAGTTATTATTTAAGGTCCATTTATTAAACATAGTTTTATTTTTGATATTGGGTTTTATGTTCAATTTTAGTGAAATTCTTGAGTGATCCGAAAAGAATCTGGGTTCTGTAGTAAAGTCCACAATATATTTTGAAATATAATCTGAAATTAGAAAGAAGTCTAATCTGGACCACGAATGATAGCACTTAGAATAATAAGTATATATATCATTCTTGTTTATATTTTTAACAGTGCGAAGGGGATCTATTAAATTATATTCTGTCATCAAACCATTTATAGCCAGAGTAGATTGAAGATTATAGGTGACAGTGGAGCGGGAACGATCAATTACAGGGTTTATAACTGCATTCCAGTCACCACCCACTATAATATGATGATCCTTATAGGATGCAAGAATATTGTAAATTTTTAAAATGAACAAATGTTGTGAATTACATGGGCCATATAAATTTAAAATTAATAAGGGTTTGTCCAAACCAGCAATAGAAGCGGTAAATAAGCACCACCTCCCCTCATCATCAAATTTCTCATCAATAATATTCCCAATGAATTTTTGTTTAATGATTATAGCTACACCTCTGGAGTTAGATGAGTCACCTGAAGCTATAATCTTTTTGATCCATTTTTTTTTTAACTCTTTATTCCAAACAATACGTGAAATATGGGTCTCTTGAATAAAACAAATGTTAGCCTGTGATTTAAAGATCATATGAAATAATAGTGACTTTCGCTTTATCTTGAATGCCTCTAACATTCCAAGAATCTAAAATTATGTCAACAGGCATATTCTACAAGTATAATCATTATTGATGCTATAAAAGTGAACTCAAGGTGCAAATCCAACACAACATTAAAAAGAAGAAGAAAAAAATAAAAGAAAAAACAGTCTTTAAGTATTCAAGCAAGTCATCAAATAATATTTGTTGAAAGAAAAAGAAAAAAGTTTTTTTAAGAACCATGAAATGTATAATAATAACCTTTATCCTAACCCTAGTGCCTACCCACCAATCCCCCTGTGATAAAGGAAGAGCAGAAGAACATGAAAAAAACATTGTATTTATAGATAATAATAACCTCAAGTTAGAATACAAATTACTCAAAGGAAGCCTAACATAACATAAAGTCCGAGTAATACTACTAAAAATATATACAAAATTAACTAATTTCAAGACGTCCAACATGCTTAATCCCTACTTCTAATACTAATCTAAAGCTCCTATCCTTAAATTGAAATTTATAGTGATTAAATGTATTTCCTCAAGTATTTCAAGAGAAAGAGAAACAAGTAAATAATAAATAAATCACACTCTGCTTAACTAGAACACTCTATCATAAGAAGTAATACAATTAAAACTGAAAGATATGTAAGATAACATATATAAGTATAACAAAACCAACTGGTAACATTATAATATAAGTAAATAAGCATAGCATTACTGAACTAAAGATAATAGTCATGCACTATCTACTGAACCTTCTTTAGTACTTTAGTGATAATTTCATTAATCAACATGACCATTAGTATAATAAAAGCACTAATACCTGTAGAATGAGTATTTAGTTATAGTTCAAATAAAGCAAAAAACAACTACCAAGCAACCATATCTCAAAATGAAAAACAATTCAGTCTGGAGATGCATCTATTAACTAGATAATAATAGTACAGGAACTATTCAAAATGAAATATTATAAGCTGTAAGGTTTTAACACTAGTTAATATACATGAATAAAGTATAATTATATTATTAAATAGTAACTTAAACAGCATCATATATATTGGACTGAATGTACAACAATGTGCATACATATAATTTTAAATCTACTTTTTGAATATTTTACTAATGACTCTGTTAGGTTATATAGCTATACTATTCTTCTAAGCTATAGATGTAACATAGCAAAACAGCATGAAAAGACAAGGCTTTTAAAGTAAACATTTTGAAAATCTAATTAAAAGAGAAACAAGCAAGCTAAATGCAGTAAATCTAAGGGCTTAAATATATACATGTAGATTCAGCTAATCATATTAAAGATAGTTATTTTAAACCTTTCAAATAAGTAAAGGCTTTCTTAAACATAAACTACTAATCATAAATATCACATCCAGCCTCTGAGAAGAGAGAGAGCATAGAATAGAAAGAACATGAAACTTTCATATGAACAGGTATACTTTGTAACATTTGTCAAATTAAACACTTCAGTATAATATAAAATATTGTATGAAAAATATTCTGAATAGGAAAATATGTTCATTTCTTTACACATCCTTTAGAATTTTAATATATAAAACTAACCTGTTCATTTGTTTCCAGAAACATTTTCACTCTGCTTTATGAAAGTAGCAGCTTGCTTTGAAGTCATGCAGACACACTAAAAGTCACTGAATATATTATGTGACATGAATCTGTTTAAATTTAAAAAGCAACCTTCATTTATGAAGAGAAAACACTTTAAATAATAGCCAGATCTATTAAAAAGTTAGTGCTATTGAATACTTGTTGAAAACAAGCAGACTTGTGTATTTGAAACTGTCCTTCTTTCCTCACAAATGATGACATCACCATCCATCTCAGAGAGACTGTAGTGTGCATGTTCATGCAGAGCATCAGCTGGAACTCTGAGGGGAAGATTTTCTTGCTAGAATGTTGAGATGGAATGTTTTTCCCTCCAAAAATCATTTAGCTTACACAGAAGGCTGTAACTCCAAAGCTTGTAGTAAAATTAACATATTATCTATTTACACAGCAAGCATATGTGAGAGAAAGAGAAAAAGTAAATACAGGAATTTAAATGCTTCTATTAATCCACACAAATCTAACAAGCATATATCCTGTCACTGCACACTGTCACACCAAATCCATCATGTGTAAATTACATGACAAGTTCTTAAGGTAATATAATTATGTCACACCAGAATTACAAATCATGTAACACAAATACTGTCATATTAAAGAAAAGAAAAGATCAAACCTTATTGTAGTTCTTTAACAGTAGAATATTAAGATACAGTGTCAGGAAGCTTTTTAAATGTTTTAAGAAAAATGTCTTTTGCATCTTTAGGATCTGAACATACAAATCTTTTGTCATTAGCTGTGAAAGACAAGGTATTAGGATATGCCATTCGAAATCTAATCCCTCTTTTTATCAAGTCAGCACAATAGGGGCTAGTTTTTGTCTATTTAATTTGATCTGTGCAGGAAGATCTTGGGAAAATGATAGTTTGTGAGACTTCCATATGAATTGTTTCTTTGTTTTAGCAGTTTCTAGGATCTGGAAAGTGTCTTGAAAGTTTAGTAACTTAGTATAAATTAACCTTGGTGTGGAAGAATCTTGCTTTGTACGCAGTGCTCTGTGTGCTCTCTCTACAATTATAGATTTTGAAGAAGGTTCACAATTTAACAGTGTTTCAAAGATATTTTTAGTCACAGATAACAAGTTTTTATTGTCATAAGATTCAGGTAAACCACGAATAATGATGTTATTTCTTCGACTCCTGGCTTCCAGAGCCAATATTTTAGCTTGTAAATCTGAAACAGTTTTATCTCTAGATTTAAAGTCACTTTCCAATAAGTCTGTTTTAACCTCCAAAGCTAAGATTTTATTTTCAATAGTAACAATACTATTGTTTATTTGCTTTAAAGATTTACTAAAGTCTGTAAACTGTTCTGAAAAGTTTTGTATAGCACTTTGGATTGATTTTAATGCTATTTTTAGTTCTTCTAAAAGGAAATTTGAGCCATTTAAATCTTTATTACTTACATTAATAGTTTCTGTAGGTTGTCTAGATGATTTCAGTCTTTTTGAACCTGAATCTTTTTCAGGAGAGAGCATTGGAGTATATTTGGCCTTTGTAGGCTGAGTCTCCATGGAGTCAGATTTTGTAGCCATGCCCAGAAATGGAATGCAGTTAACAGGATACCAGGAACCAGGAACAGACTGGAGCAGTAGGAGTCCCAGCAGCAGAGAGACCAAGAATGTTCTGAGGTAAAATAAATCCCAGGATAATAATTCCAGAAGAAAAAATAATCCAAATGCGTAGAAAAAGATTTATAAAATCTTTTAGTATAAAAATTTGAGGAAAAAGGTTGATGTATAGTTGTAAAAAAAAACAAAAGTTAAATAGCTGTGAGGAGCTCAGAGAGTAAGGACTAGACTAGTCGGCAGCCATCTTGGAATCAATAGGGTGTTAATTTGTTTTAGGAGTAAATGATTGCCAGTATATGTGAATCAATTGCTACATTGCCTCAGGATGCTCATATCAATCAAGCTGGCAGGAGAAATGATGAGGAACCTGCCCATCCATTTTGGCAGGATTTTCCTGAATATGGTATTTGGGAAGGAAGTGTGCTAGTTGGACTTAGGACTTTGGCTTAACTAGTGGACTAGTGTGACTTGGTGTAGCAAAGGCAGTGGGTGTGTAGTATGTTGTGGATGATAAGTGTAACAATGCTGTAGGAGTGCAATTGAGTTGCCCTTTGCTCAGCAGGGAAGCTTGGGAGGATTCCAATTGAAAGTCACTAGGGAAGTATAATGTTTCCATGTGTTTGCATCTATACAGGGCACTGCTAAGACCCATGCTAAGACCCATTGTTAGGTGCACAGCAATAGGCAAATGTGAGGCTTATATGCAAGTGAATTTAAACAGTTTTTAACACAACTACCAATGGAAAAGCCCCAAACTGAGCCTTTCTCCAGCAACCCCCAAACCAGGTGGGTCCTGAGCTATACAGCATTGCCACAAATGTGCATGGAGGCCCTCTTAATGTAAGATGGCTGATTTAAGAGCACACTAATACCAAATAGTCTAGATTCAGCAGGTCTGAATCTAATGTGCTATATAAGGCAATGAAGCACAATTTCAAAGTGTAGAGTAAAAAGCAGTCACAAACAGCAAACATATAGCAGTAATTCAACTAAATGCAGTTAATAAAGTGCAGTGCTGGATTAGAATATACTTATTTTCAGTATTTTCAGTGGATGCCTTGGATTTCAGTGCAGATACACATGGGACCTCTGGTTAAAGTTGCCAAATGTTGAACAGCTCTGGTAAGCTGGGTGCAAACATACACAAACATGAGGCTTATATACAGGCAAATTTAAACAGTTTTAATATAACTACCAATGGGAAAGCCAAAAACTGAGCCTTTCTCCAGCAGTCTCCATTTCAGATGGGTCCTGACCTACACACTTCTGCCACAAGGGTGCAGGGAGGCCCTCTTAATGTAAGTTGACTTGTTTAAGACCACAGTGATACCAAACAGTCTAGATTCAGCAGGTCTGAATCTAGATTATGATATGTAAGGCAAGGAAACACAATTTCTAGATGGGAAGTAGTAGGGGAGAGTCACTTAAAGGTCATAATGTGAGTGTTTAGTAGTGTACTATTAGAGGCTTTTATACCAGCAGGATGAAATACTTTTATCAAGTTAAAACCTCAGGCCAATCAGATAAAAGCACAATAAGCTATTGACCAGTAGTTCCCACCTTGGATAGGTTGAATTTAGCTCTCTCCTCCCACCAGAATGCAAAAGAACCACCCTAATGTAAAACAAGCTGGTTGGGAGCTCAAGTGCAGTAACAAATGCTTTGCAACAGAAGTCAGAATTCCTTTAGGATCAGGAATTCTTGGAAATAAGTTGACTAACCCTGAGAAATTAAAGAAAAAAAAACACACTGTGAACAAGCACCAACACTTCACTCAGCTTAATGAAGAAATAAATATAAAAAGCTGTTCTTATTCACTTTAATACCAAAACAAAATAAAATTAAGCGCTTTTCGTTTGGGAAATATCCAAACTTCTTCAGATGTAGAGCAAGAACAAAAACAGTCTGTAAAATCTTGAAGTTTTTAGGTTCATTTTGGTCTTGTTAGCAAAACAACGCAACTGTGAAGTGTAATTTTAAATGAGTGCTGTGATCCACTTGTAGGCAACTAATCAATTAACTCTTCTTGATATAGAGTGGATTTTTGCTGGGATGACTGTTTTTGTTCTTGTTCTACATCTGAAGAAGTTTGGATATTTCTCAAATGAAAAGTGCTTAATTTTATTTTGTTTTGGTATTAAAGTGAATAAGAACTGCTTTTTATATTTATTTCTTCATTGAGCTGAGTGAAGTGTTGGTGCTTGTTCACAGTGTGTTTTCTCTTTAGTTTTTTGTCAGTTCATTTTTTAACCCTGAGAAATGTTCACAACACACAGAAACTTTACAAAACATAGAACTATGTTAGCAGAATAAGGAGAACTTTGGTAAACTCCGAACAGTCTTTGCAGTATCAGAGAAGGTTATGAAATATCAGAATACTGTAAAAACAACCTAAGAGCAGTATAATAATAAACAGATGTAGTTTCTTAAACAAGTGCAGGCTGAAAAGCAGTGATAAATTCAACTAAATCAATAAATGCAGTACAGAAGTATTAAATATGACTGAAACAGTTACAGCAAGTGCAAAAAAATATGCTTATATCAGCTTTGTAGGTCCAAATGGTTTTAGAAGCAAAGTCTTGTAGTCACAGGCACAAGGAAGATATGAATAAATGATAACAAAATCATATTTTTCTGGCAAGTCACTGGGGATTAAAGTCATTAAATACTGATAGACATTTTAGGTTTGGGCTTCATATCCTTTTGAAAAATGCATGCTAACACAAAACTTATTCCTGAAAATTTCTAAGTTTAGAAGAGCAATATCTAAAATCTGTCCCTAGTTTTGGACCTTCATCCATCCATTATGCTGGGCTTTGTCCGGGTTTCTTGCATTTTGCAAAACATTTTGGGAAAAAAAACTAACAATGGAGATTCTCTTTTTTCTGCACTGTTTCTCCTGCACTGCACTGATATACTACGTAAACATTGCAATGTAAGTTCCATATGCATGTGCAGTATATCAGCAAACAGAGGAGCACTACAGCACTGTTATACAAAGATGTTATTTAAGAAAGGCAAGCAATTACTTTCTTAAATAATGGCATCATGTAATAGTAGTAACCCACAACTGGGTGTGGGTATCACAGGAGTAACCCACAGTGGGCTTTTAGTTAATCACTCACACTTTGCACTCATGATCAACCACACCAACCATGATTTTATCCTGTGTTACCCACATCCTCTCATGGGTTATAACTACATTATCTAACATAAGGTTTGCTGCCTCATACATTGTTACTCCTAACAGATGATGATGTTTTTTTTGGGGGTTTTTTTTGATGATGCTATAACAATGGTTTTGTAGATGCAGCTGTCAGAAAATATTCACTCATGCTATACCCGCAGCACATGTTTCAAAGCTTGGATATATTCACCACCATTCTGTGGTCTGTGCCACTCCCATGAATAGCACATTAACTTCAAAAGGGATCTGCAATATTGGCATAAGGTTTCTTCAAGAAATGCTCGGTACTATTATATTTAGTCTATCACATTTAGAGATATGCAATGCCTATGTCAGAAACATGGCTAAAATATCTCATTCCTGAAACAGAGATTTTACTTGAAATTTTTGCACTCTGCAAGAAAGAGAGACTCTCTTAACCACAGAAGCAAACTCAGGAGAGTTGTGGATGTAGTCATTTATATGAATGCTTACTACAAATCATAGTTTAATGATTCTCAGTCCTCATATCTCTGACGTCTAGATGTACTCCCTCCAATGTTGCACCAGCTTAGTGAAAATGGAAATAACTCTATACCATGCTATTCCATTTTCTTCAAGTTGGTGTAACCTCAGAGATCAAGGGTGCTTACACAAAAATATTAGATTTCAACTCACTGTCAAGGAAATATGTTGCAACAGTCTACCATAGGCAGTAAACTTGCCCATGGTAGATTGTCTGCAATACATTTACTTTGGTAAACCGATGGAAACCCATAGTAATTATTTTATATTATATATTGTTTATGAGTAGACACTGAGGCATTTGTTATATTTTGTTTATTTATGTTAGGAATTTTATTATGGTCTGCTTTGTATGATCTGTTATTTTACCCTGATTTTTGGAAGAGGGTCCTGATATTCCCCACCAGCCAGCTACTGTGCACATATTGTGTCCTGATAATAAATGTAAGCAGGAGCTGCCACTGGCCTGGAGTGCTGTAGCCACAATCTGCTTCAACCTAAGCTACTGACGTGATGTAACAAAATGCTGACAACTCTGTAGTACATTTCTGTAACAGTCAGCACCGCCTGGTGTGTATTTATTTATTTATTTATTTCAGTTTGATTACTGGGGAAGTCCACTGGGCTTGGGGGCCCGTTTTCAGTGGAGGCCCGGAGGAAAACTCCAACAGGAAAACAACAGTTTAATTACATGAAAAGTCAAAGCCAGTTTGTATTAGAAATAGCAGTTAGCTACAAAAAGAATAAACACTAGCAATTTCTATTTTTTTCAGGAGGAAAACAGGCTTATATCATAAAAATCAAAATTGTACTATTTAGTTACCTATGCTAAGTATATTTAAAAGAGGTTAGGAAGGTGACGAGGTTAGACTGGAGAGAAGGGATAAGATTGCTTGAGATGTATGGGTTGAAGAGTGCAGTTGCAATTCCTGTTTAGATAGAGGTAGGAATGAAGTTGGGTTTTGAAGTTATTAAGGTTGGTACATGTCCTTAGTGTGGAGGGCAGGGCATTCCATTTTTTAGCTAGAGTAAAGGATAAGAGAAGCTGACCTGCTGGGCGCTTGGGTTTTTGTATGGTGATCAGGTTTTGTTGAGAAGATCTAAGTGGTCTAAGGGGGTATAAGGTTGTTGAATATTAGAAAGAGCAGGGCAGTTAGTAGGATGGAACAATAATTTGTAGGCTGTGATGATTTGGAGAAAGTCAAATTGATTGGGGAGTTTAAGCCAGTTTAGAGAGTGAAGGGAGGTGCAGTGGTGAGAGGAAGATTTGGCATTTGTGGCAAATCTAAAGATTTTGTTGTAACATTGTTCCAATTTGGAGGTAAGTGTGGATAAATTAGTGAGTAGGGGAGCTCCTTACAGTAGGGAGGGAAGGAGGTAGGTAGAGGCAAGGGTTAGTCTGCTGTGAGGAGAAAGGAAGTGGTTGTTTCTATACAGTAAACCTAGTTTTATGTGTGTTTTTTTGATGTTTAGCTGGATATGAGTATTAAATTTTAGTTGGTCATCAATTGTCACACCGAGAAGTTTGGTGGAGGGTACAATCTCGATAGAGGAGTTGTTAACGTTGGTAATTCAAAATGAGTTTTTATCAAGAGAGGAGGATTTAGAGGGGGAGAAAAGGAGGATCTTAGTTTTGTTTGCATTTAGAGAGAGACGATTTTGGAGCATCCAGTTTTCAGTGGTTGAGAAGACACTTTGTGTTAGGGCTTGGAGCTCTGTTAGGTTAGAGGCACAGCAGATCAAAATGGAATCATCAGTGTATTGTACAATTTTGGTGTTAGGAATGGCTTTGTGGAAGTCATTAATAAAGATATTGAATAGTAATGGGCTGAGTATGGAACCTTGGGATACTCCGGTAGGGGTAGGAAGGGAAGTAGATGTGGCTTGGCCTGATTTCACAGCTTGGGACCTGTTTGAAAGGTAGCTGGAGAACGAGGAAAGAGTTTTTTGGCAAAAGTTGAGATTAGAGAGGTGATTTAGAAGGTGGGTATGAGAGATGGTGTCCAAAGCTTTGGATAAGTCTAGTGGAACAGAGGATACTATATTGCCAGAGTCATGTGCTGAATTGACAGTGTGCAAGAAGGAGAGAAGGGTGGTGTTAGTACTGTGTCCAGGGCGGAAGCTGTGTTGGGTAGGAGAGAGTAGTTGGTGTTTGGTAAGGAATGGTAGGAGCTGCAGGTGGATACATTTTTCTAGGATTTTGGAGATAGGGGAGAGGATGGCTATAGGGCAGAAATTGGAGACATTACAATTTTTGCCGTCCTTGTGGAGAGGAAGAATGAAAGTGATGCGCCATAGTTTAGGTACGTAGGATTCAAGTAAAGACCTATTAATTAGGATGCTGATAGGTAGAGCAATAGAGTCAGAAGCTATTTTTACGAAGGAGGATGGAATGCTGTCAGGGGCATTGGAGCAAGGCTTTAGTTTATACAGAAGTTTCTTTATTAGGTCGGTGGATACTGGTTTGAGTTCAAAAGAGGGGGGGAAGAGCAGGAAATGGAAGACTGAGCAGGGAGGGGAGGAAGGTTATTGTTTGTGAACATTTTGGTTAGCTCAGCGATGGAAGAGTTGAAGAAGGAATTGAATAGGGAGGCTATTTCAAGGTCAGATTTGCTGGTATCAGGACAGGGTTTGTTTTTTTGTACCTGGTCTAAGGAGGGAATTAATAGAATTCCAGAATTGCTTGGGATTTCTAGCATGGTTTTCTTGTAGTTTGATGTAGTAAGACTTTTTATCTCTAATGACTTGTTTTTTGGCAAGGTTTCTTAACTGCTTATACTTAAGGAAGATTTCAGGTTGCTTGTGTTTAACATAGGTTTTCCAGGTTTTATCCCTTTGAAGCATTATCTTTTTTGTGTCTTTGGTGAGCCAAGGGGTGGTATTTGTTTTAACTCTTTTTGTTCTTATGTGAGCTAGGGAGTTAAGGACAGTTATGAATGTAGAATTGAAATAGACAATGGCTTCATCTAATGGTAGTGTTTTTAGGGGGTTCCAGTTAGTTAGCTTAAGAGAGTCAGAGAAAGAAGTAGGGTTGAAGGTAGATAGGTTACGAGTATGAATGTAGTGGTGAGAGTGTGGGGAGGTGGGAGTAGTTCGAATGGAGAAGCCAGGGAGGTGGTCTCCTAATGGGTCAGGAGTGACACCAGATTTTATAACTTTGTTTGGATGAGATACTAGGATCCAGTCAGTTATGGTGCCAGGGGGATTAGTTTTGTTAGGTCTAGTAATGGAGTTAGTAAGTTGAGAGAAGTTGAATAGGTTGATGGTTATCATGGGATTAGGGTTAATGATTTTTCCCCAGTCAATATTTACATCTCCCAAAATGAAGGTTTCTAGCTTAATATTGGAGGAAGTCCAGGAGACGATGTCTTCCAGTGTATTTGTATTGTTGCCAGGAGGAATACAGAGTCAAATAATGCAGATACTTTTATGGTTGTTTATTTTTAGTATGACAATTACAAGTTCAGCGTTATTGAAAGAAGGGATGGGGTTTGAGTAAGGAGTAATGGACAAGAGATTGGAGTAGATTAGAGCAACACCACCACCTCTTCTATTAGGTCGGTCAGATCGAGAGAGAATGAAATCCTGGGGGTAGGAATTCAGAGTCATTAATGTGAGGTTTTAGCCAGGTTTCAGAGACCGCTGCTACATCAGGAGAGTTGTGATTGAGCCAGGCATGGAAGAGGGTTAATTTATTTTTTAAGCTTTGGGCATTGATAGTGAGAAATTTGAAGTTTTTGTTAGAGGATTTGTTGTTGGTGCAAGGGAGAGTTATAGGAGAGAAATTAAGACCTGGATTGGGGTGAATATCTCCGGCCAAGTAAAGGTATGTGGGATGGGGGATATGTTTATTAGTTTTTTATTTAGATAGAAGAGGCTGGTAGAGATTTGGTTTATGTCTAAAGTTATTATTTGAGCTTGGAAAAAGTTTTACTTTCAAGAGAAGGATAGGGTGGGAACGAACTAAAGAAGGTGAGATGTTGTGATAGTAGGAAGTAAGGTGGTGTTGGGGAGTAAAAGGAGGAGAGAGTAAATGGAAATCAGTATAGCAGGTGATTTGGTATAGAGATACTAGAAGGAAGGGGAAGGATGAGAGGAGAAGGACCTTGGGAGGAAGGGTGAGCATGGTAGTTGAAGTCAGTTAGAGGAGATAGAAAAGGGGGCGATGTGATGTTAGGAGTGTGGGGGAGTGGTTAAGAGAGGTAGGGTGGAGGAAGGGGAGGGGAAAGGTGTGTTAGGATTGGTTGGTGGAGAGGGAGGGACTGATAGGAGGGTTATAAATGTAGAGGTACTGGGGCGGTTGGGAATTGGGGGCAGGGTAGGGGAGCGGAGTTCGCCCGCATGGCGAACAGAGCAGGAAAAGCCAAAGAGGCAGGAAAGGCCCAAAAAACAATCAGTGACCTGAGGCTGGAGAAGGAGAATTGCAGCAGGGGTGCAGGTATATGGTTATAAACTTTGGTTTACAGTTAATAGCTAGGATTTTATGTTTGGTTAGTGAAAAACTCCCTGAAAGTAAGTATATAAGTGTGGGGAGGTAAATTACTGATTCTTTAGTGTAGGGCAGAGACACTTTTAGGCAGAAAAAGTAAGTGGAGCAGGGAGAAGGGAATATTGCATTTCCTTTTATCAGGAGTTTGCTGCCTCCTAGTGGAAAAAGGAGGGAGGTGCACTCAGAGGAGAAGAGGTTCCACAGAGAAGTTAGGTTACAGAGATTAGATAGAGGTAATTATGGGGAGAAAGACTGGAAACCAAGTATGGGTGTAGCAGAATAACCCACTCATCTAATCACTTTATTCAAATATAGAACATAATTTTCCTTCTAACAGAGAATGATAAGAATGAGAAGTTCAGGAAAATACAATTCCAGAGAAGGTAAAGTTTATTTCTGACTACTTAACTGTTTGATGAATTCCAGTCAGTGTAATTAGTTGCACAATCATGATTTAACTGGTTAAATACAGACTACCATACAAGTATTTATTAGTGAGTCAGAGGGTTTAGTAGTTTTTTTTCTAGAGTTCTGTGGTAGGCAGTATAAAGCATCAAAGTTCTATACTGCAGTTGAAGATAAGTTTTAAAAAGTGTTTGTTTCTGTACTTACATAGTGTCACTACCCTTGCTTCTACATACATAGACTCTAATTATAGCAGGTTAAGTGTCTATTACTTTAAACAGTATTTAAAGTAGAAAAAAATCAGTTGACAAACAGCATGTTTCACTTTTTCCTGGCTGAAAAGCCAAGAAATCAATGTATTAATATAGAAAATGTAGACTTTTTCTTGCTGCTTCCTGCTAAATTCTAAAAAGCAGCAATATCTACTTTAAATGCAGCTACATAGAGGATTTATAACTGTAAAGTGCAGGCACCTTCTGAAGAAACAGTAGTCATCTGGTCTTAGATCAATGCCTAGATATCCCCTCAAGAAATAACATTTTACATCTAGTTTGTTTTCAGTAAAACAATCTGTCCAGTTCTGCTTTCAGCAACAGATCCAGTGTAACCAAAATCAGTTTCATTGTAAAGTACATAAAATAGTTAACAAATAATAGTAGACTACATTCACTGGATCTAGATTAGATGCAACAACTGTAACACAAAAATAGGCAGAAATTACAAGTCAAATGTAATTAAGGCATATAGATTCGGGCACACACTCAAATGATCTCATCAAAGGAATAAGACTGCTTTCAAAACAGGCCATTTTGCAGATAAATAAACAGAATAAAATAAAATAAAATGCATTCTACAGAAAAAGTAAACATTCCTGAAGAGAAGTGTAATTAATAAGAATAATATGAGCATACTGTCCCTGTGATGCAGAAGCCTTAACTCAGAAGATTTCCACATTGAGCTAAAAGCCATTTGAATTCAGACATTCAGACACTGATCTACCTCTGAAGTGCCATACTTACTGAGTCCTCAGCACATAGTGCTATCTCTCCACTGAAGCTGCATGCTAGGGCAGAAGTCTTGGAGAGTGGAATGGCTGACGCTAATTATTCATGTGATCTGCCTACAGTTAACGAATTATTAGCTGAGTGAATGAGAAAATCACTTGGCCAAGTAAAATTTTACTATAGGAGGAAAAAAGTGACAGCCATAAAACACAGTGGTCACCTATTCACACCTGTGAGAAACACTCACTGTTCAGGCTAGTTTAGCAAAGACATGGGGGTAAGGGGTGTGTTAGTGTGTTCATGTGTGTGGATGTATGTGTATGCATGTCTGTAGGAGCATAAATGGGGCTGCATGAATGTGTATGTATCTGTTTGTCTGGGTGATCGCTCTGGGGAGAGGGGGGTTGGGTAAAGAATTGAAAATCTGGTTGCATGTGTATAGTGTGTGTGTGTGTGTGTGTGTGTGTGTGTGTGTGCGCGCGAGCCTGTGTGTTGGATCCTGCATTCAGGGGAACAGAAGTGTGTTTCTGTGAATGTGATCAAGTGCGAGGGCATTTCTTTCTTGATAAGTAGGATGTATGTAGGGATGTGTGTGTGTGTGTGTGTGTGTGTGTGTGTGTGTGTGTGTGTGTGTGTGTGTGTGTGTGTGTGTGTGTGTGTGTGTGTGTGTGTGTGTATATATATATCTATGTATACATAAAAGGTGTGTTTTTGTTAACGCAAAGCATGGGCTGCTAGGGAGAACACTAACATGGCCAAGTCTGACAGGACTAGTGTTCAATTCAGAGAGATGGTAAAGAACTAGTAATGAGGTATTTATCATTGCAGCCATGCCTGTCTCTGAATCACATCTTCTCAATGTTGTAGTAATTGACTGACCCATGTTTGCTAATTAATGTGAGCATTGAGGATTTTAGTGAATTATAGGTTACAGGTAATGATTAGTTGTTGTAACAAACATAATATCTAAAACTGAGAAATGTGAAAAAATAGTATAAGTATCCTGTTTTTTTATTATTTATACAGATTATTGTTTCTAGCAATTTATATATAGCACTTTTATTTTATTTGTTTGCAGTTAAAAGCATTCTGTATCTTTACAAAATTTTATCTGTTCAAAAACTTTCATTTTGTGGCTTTCTCTAGTGCTTACTGTCTGTAGGCTATTTTTTTTAGCTGAAGCCTTTCTTTACCTTGGCTAGATTGTGTTAATTGTCTGCTGGCTAGTGGGGGCTGGTTCGTTTGTGTTTTTGTAAAAAAAAAAGTTGTTGTTCTGGTATTTAAGCCCTAACTTTGATAGGGTTTCTGTCTATACACACTGGGCAGAGTGGATAAGAGGTGTTGACTACAACTGTTAGCTGAGATATATAAGTATCCTTTTTTATTATTTATACAGATTATTGTTTCTAGCAATTTATATATAGCACTTTTATTTTATTTGTTTGCAGTTAAAAGCATTCTGTATCTTTACAAATCTTTATCTGTTTAAAACCTTACATTTTGTGGCTTTCTCTAGTGCTTACTGTCTGTATACTTGGTGGCTTTGCAGTGGCCCACCCCTACTGTAAATCTGATCTGAGAAACTCCTCCCAGTCTAGTGTCATTAGCTCATTCTACCTAAAACAGAGAGAACATTTGATAAGGCCTTCTGTTCCTCCTTTTTCCCTTTCAAAAAAAAAAAAAAATTTTTTGCCTGAATCTCCTTGTGTCCTGACTGTACTTCTCAAACATTTTGGAAATATAGAGTATATTTCAGAGCATTTATTATAACTGTAATTGCCTTAATATTGCTACAACTCAAGTGCTCTAGGTTGCACTGCATCTGAAGTTTTTGTATGTTTTAGCTGATTTTCTGTATATATAGACTCCTTTGTATATGTAGACTAGCTACTTATTCTGCTGTGTTACTTCCTCTTAAATCGTTTTTCAGTTGTGCACTTGCCTTGCTTCATTTAAAAAAGTTTTAAAGTGCTAATTTTGTAGAGTTTTAATTTCATTTACTGTCTAGGACTACACACTCAAGTGTGTTAGCCTTTTCTGTGTTTATTTACTGTATTATTGCATTGTTTAGCCTGTTTCAACAACAAAAAAAATACTATCTTGTTTGCTCGTTTCCCACCTTTTCTAGCCAGTCCATATCCCAAGCTTTGCTTGTCTCAGGACTTTATTTTCTGTGCTCAGAGCTATCCAGACCTTGCATTGGTAGAGGGAAGTCCTACTGCCTACCAGTGGGACTGGTGAGCATTGTACTGCCTATCTAACACTAGAGGAGTTGTTTCCAGCTCTGAAATTGTAATTTTATTAGCCTTTTGGGCTGATTTCTATCCTTTCAACTTTCTGGCTTAAAAACGTGTGTGTTTGCATATTTTTCACATCGTGCAGCACTGCGAGGCTACAGTTAAACTATTCCAGGTGCCAGAAAGTCTGCTCTTCAAATTTTCCCTTAAATCTAGCTGGTTTCTCAGTAGTAGCACTAAAATCTGAACCCTTGTGACTAGCACTTGCTCTAGAACCTGCTGGAAAGCACTAGGAAGCCTGAAACAGATACAAGCACTCAGCTCTCCTTGTTCATAAGGAGAAATTAATCATAGGCACTAAACAGCCTATAATTGCAAAGTACCTTGCAAAGGTAAGGGAAAACAGCTCTTAAACTTTACATAAAAGCACCTAAACAGGTATGTCCAAGGGTCAGTTTCTGGTGATTTCACCTGTCCACCTGGTGAATCTGGGCATACTGGGGCAATGCAGCAACTGCCTCATGTACACAGACAATCCTCTCCTCCTACCACCCAACACTACAACCTGTGAGAGATGCACTTACATAGCGAAACTGGAAGCAAAGCTCTCTCTGGTCAAGATTGTGCTAGACAGTCAAGAGGAGAAGGTTAACACCTGCATCACACCTCAAGCAACTCATAGCCCTTCAAAACCCACACCATCAACACTCACACATAGCAACACTAAACCCACATATGCGGAGGCCCTTAACATTAACCTGCCCAAGCAACAAGGACCTCCGAAGCCGAAACGCAAACAAACACCAGTCACAACCAAAGTGACACATAGCTCACAACACCAGTGTGCCACCCAACAACAGCCCCTAAGGCAAGACAATGTACCCAACACTTTAGTCATAGGTGACTCTATAGTCAGGCACACTGATGTCCCACTCACCAGACTGAACAAGGAGAAAATTACAGTCAGCTGCCTGTCGGGTGCCAGGATCTGTCACATAACGCATGCACTCAGGTCACTCCACAACAAGTACAAATATGACTCTGTCATTGTCCATGCTGGAGTGAATGACTTGAGATGTACCTCCCTGGACTACATGAAAAGAGATATGGAAGAGCTCTTGGATCATGTGACCCAGGCAGGTATGACCCTAGCCCTGAGTAGCATCTTGCCTTCGCCAAGAATGATACCACAGTATAAGGACAAAATGATTGACTTCAACAATTGGCTAAGCTTCTGGTGTCATTCAAAGGGGATCCAGTATTTGTCTGCCTGGGAAGACATGATCGACAAACCACGATGCTTTGCCAGAGATGGTCTGCACCTGTCATCCCTGGGATTCAGGTTACTGGCTAAAGCTCTTGCCACCCCTATAGTGCCTTTTTTAGGCAAGGTTCAAAGGATAAAACCACCACCGTAACAGATAGAAGCAGGCAAAATCTGAAGGTAATGCTACTCAATGCTAGAAGTCTAAACCTCAAAATGCACTCTCTCGAGGCACTCCTAAAAATGGAGAACATCGATATCTGTGCAGTAACTGAGACCTGGTTCAAGGCTCCAGATAGCACCCCTGCAATACCAGGCTACAATTCTTACCACACTTTTCGGCCACAAAACCAGGACCGAAACACTAAAGGTGGAGGAGTGTCCATAATCACCAAGGATATTCACACCTCCAGGCTAGTTGCCCAACACAATGCATCTGAAATTCTCCACATGCAACTAACACTAGGTAAGACTGCAATCCAAATTGTAGCTTGCTACAGATCCCCAACCATGCCCCAAGATTCCCACTACACCTTTCTAAACATACTGGAAAATATTAAGATACAACCAAACACCCTAATACTGGGTGATTTCAACTACCCTGCCATTAATTGGGAAAACTACTCAGGTACCAACTCCTTTTCCCAACGGTTCTTGGAATTCATAAATTCCAACGCCCTGGATCAACTAACCGTTGTCCCACCAGGGGCTCCAATATCCTAGACCTGGTCATTGCCAACATGAGAGATAGATGCTCTACACCAGTGGTCACCCCTTCATTGGTCAGGTCTGACCATAAGCAAATCACCCTTGACATCCACATCCCACCCCCACCCCCCAGTAAGGAAACCTCCTTAAAAAACTTCTCCAAAGCCAACTTCAAGCTACTGAAGTCAGAAGTGACAAACTTCACAACACCCACGCAGACGGGATTTGGAAGTTCGACTGCTGAATCCTACACTAAGGCACTGTACGAGCACATCCACTCGTACATGAATCGTGCCATCCCAAATAGAACCAAGATGCTCTTCTCCAAAAAAAAGGAAGCGAATCTGGTGGTTCCCTGCTATAAACAAACTATACAACAGAAGGAAGAAACTGTTGCAAAAAAGAGGAAAATCCCAGGATGCAAAAAACTCCCTCACCAGCCTCAGTAAGAAGCTGAGATTCCTCATAAAATCCTCAAAAGCTAGTTACGAAAATAAAATTGCCAAAGATTCCAAAGACAACCACAAGGCATTCTATAGTTATGTCAAGAAACTAAATGGCAATGCTCAGATCTGCTCTGAGTTACAACAGAATGGCATTAAATATACTGATCCCAAGGATATTGCCAATATCCTGGCAGATCAATTTAGTGCCAGCTTCACCCCACTCTCACCCCCTAAAGGGCCCATCTCAATACCAAAAGATTGCCAAATTCCGATAATCACGGTCACACAGGTAGAAACCGCACTCTCCAAAGCTAAGAATACAGCATCCATGGGACCAGATGACATCCCAGGCTGTGTACTACATGAACTACAAAATGAACTGGCCCCTCACCTAAGTGTCATGTTTAATCATAGCCTCACCTCAGGCTTCATGCCCACTGAGTGGCGCACAACTACAGTTATCCCGCTCCACAAGGGAGGATCCACCTTGGATCCCGGGAACTACCATCCCATCAGTCTGACAAGCCTGATTTGCAAGGGCATGGAACGCATTATCATGGAACTTATAAACAAAGACATTGGCAACCTTCAAACACTGGACCCCACCCAGTCTGGGTTTGTGAAGGGCCAATCTTGTCTCCTGAATATGATTAACTTCTTCGAATCAGTCTCCAGAGCTGTGGACGAGGGTAAGGCAGTCCACACAGCCTATCTGGACCTCGCCAAGGCCTTTGACACCATCCCCCACTCTGGAATCATAGATAAACTTACTAAGCTGGGCATAAATCCTTACATCACTCGATAGGTTGCTAACTGGCTTACTGACAGAACCCAGACAGTAAAAGTAGCTGACTCCAAATCCAGCTCCAGACAAGTGAAAAGTGGAGTACCTCAGGGTTCAGTACTGGGACCACTCTGTTTGGCATCTACTTCTCTGAAGTACAGGCCAACACTAAGGGACTCTGGCTAACAAAGTTTGCAGATGACTGCAAACTGAGAGCCATTATTGAATCCCCAAATTATGTGGATATTCTACAAAAGGGCCTTACAGAAACAGATGCCTGGTGGCAAAGCCATGGGCTCAAGCTTAATGCCAAAAAATGTATATTTATCCCCTTTGGAAAAAAACATGTACCCATGAATTACCACATAGGTGGCAGGACACTAAACATCGAAAGTGTGATGAGAGACTTAGGGACACAGGTGGACAGTGGTCTCACTTTTGATAACCACATTGCCACAACAGTCAGGAAATCCTATGTGGCACACCTCATCACTAAGGGCTTTTCATCCAGAAAAAAGGAAGTCATTGTCCCACTTTACTCATCCCTCATTAGACCCATTATAGAGTATAATGCCCCATTTGGTATGTACCTCACAAGACATCTGCAGCAGCTCGAAAGGCCAGAGAAATACCTCACTAAAAGAATCACAGGCCTAAAGCAGATGCCATATACTGACCATCTAAAAAAACTCCAGCTATACTCTGTGGCATATCGTCTACTCAGAGGCGATCTCTGCTTAACATACAAGGCCATGTCAAATTCTGAGCTGTTGGACATGCTCCACTTAAAGAAATCTCAATCCCTCAGAGCCACACGCACCAGGGATCTAAACCTTGTCATCACAATGAGCAAAACATGCTGGAGAGATAGGTTCCTGACCCAGAGACTCCTCATACTCTGGAATAGACTGCCAATACATATCAAGCAGAGTGCCTCATTGGCCCTCTTCAAAAGGAACCTTGTTGATTGGATGGGAGATAGGAAATTCACCCCGGGGATCATATCAGTCGCCCTGCTAGACAGGGGCCTGGAGAAGTAAATATTGTGGGAAGAAATATCCAGGGAATTATTATGGCTAGGCTTGCATAGGCCCTAGGGCTGATAGCCTAGTACCAACCTATGAACCTATAATAAAAGAAGCAACTAAGATGAATTAAAATTAAGAACATTAAGCCAAATTGGAAGATGCATGCTATATTTATGTTTATATAAAAGTAAAGCAAGGAATAAAAAGACAGTAATACATCTGATAAAAGATGGAGAAAGTATGTTAGAACTATTATGTCTTTATTCAGTGGCTTATGGAAGACTGCTTATAATTTAGAACTGAAGGTATAATGGCAAGAGAAATATTCACAAGTATTGCAATATATTAAACATAGCACCAGATACTTAAGGAGGCAAGTGTGAAATAAATAAACATGAATCCTTCCTCCAGTCAAAAGCAACTAATGTTGGCCAAGATGAAGTTCCTTGATCATCAGATTCGTATCTCTCAACTGTCCAGATGTTTGCAGAATGTCCAGATCTTTGCCTCATATTTCTGGTCTGTTCCTCATAAAATATGTGTATTTTTTTTTTTAATTTTTGTGGCAATTCAGTGAGGACTTATTAGCTAAATATTGACAGCCATTTGAGTTTCAGGTTTCTTATCCTTCAGAAAATGCATTGCAACACACTTTTTATTCCAGTGACTAAAATGTGTCACTATTTTTGAGGCTTTGCCCCCCCCCCCCCATTATTTTTGGCATTGTCCAGAGATTTGGTATTAAGAGGATGAGAGCTATGGATAGAATGCTCTGGTGAGTATGTTCCATAGGAAATCACTTCCAGTGTGGTTTCTGTGCATGACCAGTAGTGATTCCTTGGTTTTTGGAAATTTTTCCTTTGTTCATGTTTGTGTGACTGTGAAATTGGCATGTATAAGTTCATGGGATGTGCAATGCTTTATCCCAATATGGAGGTGCAGGGGTGGTTGTCACCAATATGAGTTTTTGCATTTGCGTTCAGCTTTCTGGCTCTTCAGTATCTTGTCAGTGGATGTTTCATACAGGAATGAAATACGTACATTGTAAAATATCAAGTGCCTCCAATCATCCCATACAATGTATCTTTAATGAAGCATTGCAGTAGTCATGCATTTCTGAAGAATGCAGGCATGGACTGGTAACACCACTGTCTGATAAGCTAACAAACTGCTTAAGAAAATTGTTCATATGTTTCTGGTTCACATAATTCAATATGAATAAAACAGATTAAGTAGTGTCAATTATGCACAATATGCGTACAACAAAAAAATCATTAATTTGCATTCACAATTTGAAACACTACAGAGGAAATAACGAAGGAAAGCAATTAAGTATCAAACAGATGCAACCATTCAATAAGATGTGCTACAATACACTCAAAATGAAACAATAATTAATGAATAAAAACACATGCATAACATGTGTGGACCTGACTGGCTGGTAAATAGATAATCAAAGGTAAAATGTAACAACAAAACATAAATAGCGGGAGTAAAGATGCAATAATTGTTCAAGTGTCACATTTGCTCCCTATATACATAACAGCTTTTTTGCTCTAAAAGAAATTATACAATAAAGAGAAATTAGTATTCCAAAACAAGCATGCTGATTGGACAATACAATCAGTGTGCCAGTTGTAAACAGAGCAGAACTCAAAAGGAAACTGTGTAGCTGCTAATGTCTTTTTAAACAGCCAGGTTTTGTATTAACAAATGCAACAAATGTTCTACCATATTTTATGAGGGATAGGGCAAAATATGATGAAAATCAAGGACAATCAGCAAAACTCTGCACAGTTAAAAGGTATAATTACCAGCAGTAGATAATTATACCTGTCAGATCTCTAGAGACTTGCATAATGTCTCTCATTTTCCTTTTATTTCTGTCCTGGCTGTCTCTCATGATAAACCACAAAGAGAAATCATCTCTTCTATCCCACTTCAGGAGTAAACTGATGTATTGTGCAAGTGTGACAACATAGGTGCCATACACATGCACAGTACATCAACTTTGACTGCGGAAGGCGAAAGAACACTACACCCCATTACACAATCACATTATGATTATCCTCTTGATCAAACCAAACCAACCATGGGTAAATCCTGATATACCCCCCCACGCAGTCAGGGATTATTATAGCAATAACCCATGCCTGGGTGTGGGTAATGCGGGATTTAACCACGGTTGGCGTGGTTTGGTCCCGAGGGCGAAGCCCGAGGGACCATACAAAGATAACCGTGGTTAAATCCCGCATTACCCACACCCGGAAGTGGGTTATTGCTATTATACAATGACATTATTTAAGAAAAGAAATAATTACTTTTCTTAAATAATGGCATTGTATAATGCCTCGTTGCTGCCCTTCTGCAGCTGTCTGGTATTCCGTGGCAGTTCTGATGTACTGCGCATGCCTATGCAGTACATCAGAGCTGTGGGCAAAAGCAATGGAGAACGCAAGATCTCCGTTGCTTTTTACTGTTTCGCTATGTTAAATGGGTTTAACATAGCGAGACAGCTTTAAAATAAGCAACGGAGATCTCCGTTACTTATTTTAAAGCTGTCTCGCTATGTTAAACCCATTTAATATAGCGAGACAGGTTTAAAAAAAAAAGCAACAGAGATCGCAAGATCTCCGTTGCTTTTTACACACTGTGTCGCTATGTTAAAGGAGTTTAACATAGCGAGACAGCTTTAACAAAAGCAACGGAGATCTGCGTTGCTTTTTTAAAACCTGTGTCGCTATGTTAAACTCTTTTAACATAGCGAGGCAGTGTTTTATACTAACGGAAAAAGTCCAGGTGACCGGACCTCTTTCTGTTAGTATATTGAGGGATTTACAACGGGCACGCTGGTTGGGCTGGCCAATCAGCGTGCACGTTTTAGAGGAAGAATTGTATAATGTTAAATAATACAGCTCAAATATCCAGGGAAAAAACAAAAAAGTAGACTCAAAGAAGGTGCATGATATACACAAAAACTTTAATGCATAAGCGCTTTTGTCCACTACAAGTGAGGTAAACTTCATCAGACAAAAATCTCCCCTATAAATTCTCTTTTTATAATATTTAAGTCCACTGCCATCTTGTGGTAAATTTATTAAATTACATATATACAGCAATAAAGACATGTAAAACACATTTCAAAGTAGATAAAATTAAAAACAAATACCAGTTACAAAATAGTTATCAAATTAGCATATTGGATAAGTATAGAATTGTAAACATCCCTAATATTAAAATAAAATGTAATATCATTCATACCAAGCAACTAAATATGCATCTTTCTGAAGTACTGTCTCTCCATAAGTCCATCCAAGTTTCAGAATACTATGTTTGGACAATTCCCATCAGTTTCTCCTGCCAGCCTGGTTGACATGGTAGAAACTGCCTCATGTTCACTGACAACCCTTTTCTCCTAGCACATAATTCTTCTACTTGTGAAAAATGCATCTATATCAGTAACCGGGTATCCATGCTCTCTCCTGCCACAGTCAGTACTCTTGACAAAGAGGAGATTGCCAACACAAGCACTGCACCACCCACATCACATAGCTAAGCACAGCACACATCCACCTATGCAGAGGTCCTCAATAAAAACTTACCTAAACAGCAGAGACTGCCAAAACATACTGACAAACATTCCACACACAACACCAAACACATCACAGACAGCAGACAACACACCAGTGTCTCACAAACACAGCCCATAAGGCATAACAATAAACTCACACAGACCATAAGGCACAACAATAAACCAAACATACTAGTCATTGGTGACCCAATTGTGAGACACACCAATGTCCCCCTCACCAGGCTCGACAAGGGGAACATCACAATCAGTTGTCTGTTAGGTGCCAGAATCCACTACATCACCCATGCACTTAAGTCTCTCCACAACAGGTACAAGTATGACTCTGTCATTGTTAATGTTGGTGTGAACAACTTGAGATGTATCTCTTTAAATATGAAGAGAGACATGACTAAGCTCTCAGAGTATGTGTCCCAGGCAGGTATGCTCTAGCCCTAAGCAGCATCCTACCTTCACCAAGAATGATACCACAATACCAACAAAAAATAATTGACTTCAACAATTGCCGTAGTTTCTGGTGTCATTCCAAGGGAATCCAGTATCTGTCTGCCTAGGATGACATGGTTGACAGGCCTTGATGCTTTGCCAGAGATGGCCTCCACTTGTCACCCCTGGAATTCAGGATTCTGACCAAGGCTCTTGCCTCCCCCATTGTGCCTTTTTTAGGCAATGTCACAAAGACAAATCTTCCAACATAAAAAAATCTGTTAAAAAGTAAATTGAAGGTCATGCTGCTTAACACTAGGAGCCTTAACCTGAAAATGCACTCACTGGAGACTCTCCTCACACTGGAAGATGCCGACATCTGTGAAGTCACAGAAAAGTGGTTAAAGGCTGCAGAGAGCATCCCTGCCTTACCAGGTTATACCTCATTCCACACATTCCGACCCCAAAATGAGGTCAGGAAGACAAAGGGTGGTGGAGTTTCTATTTTCATTAAAGACAAGCACACCTCCAGACTGGTTTGCCAGCATGATGCACTAGAACTACTCCAGGTGCAACTGACAATTGGCAAGACACCCATCCAAGTTATAGCCAGCTATAGAACCCCCCCATAACTCAGGATACCCACTCCTCCTACCGGGACCTACTTGACTCCATCAAGGTACCTCCATAACATCCTGATCCTTGGTGACTTCAACTACCCCACCATAGACTTGATGAACTAATCCTGCTCTAATGCACATACCCAATGATTCCATGACTTCATCAGTTCTAACACACTTGACCAACTTGTCTCATCCCCCACAAGGGAAGATAACATTCTAGACTTGGTTCTCACCAACACGGGTAACCATAGTAAGTTCCTCCTTGGTGAGATCAGACCATCGGTCTGTCTCATTCAAAGTGTCTGTCCCTTCCAATCCTCCTCAGCCATAACCAGGCTAAAAAATGTTTTTAGACGCTGACTACAGTCTTCTAAGTGAGGGTATCAGTATCTTCAGACGATCACCTCCTCAGAGGATGCAGACAAACATGCTGAACAATACACCAGTGCAGTATACAAGCACCTGTGCAACTGCATGGACACAGCCATTCCCAACAGAACTAAAACCTGTTCCTCAAAGAAACACAAACCTATCTGGTGGACATTCTCTATCAACAGGCTTTACAACAAAAGGAAGAAACTGTACACAATAACTTTATTACAAAATAAGAACAGAGAGGTGAGCGCTTTCACAACTCAATGTTGCTTCATCAGACAATGTTAATACAGGTAATACCTGGTTAAATACTTAGGCAATTAGTGTAACATCAAAGCCTTAAAGCAGTATCATCCAATAAATACTAATAAAAGGCAATACCTCAACTAAATACGTGACTGAGGCAGTCCTTAAAAACACTCTCCAACTCTTTTTCAAGTCCATAGACCATATACACATTATTTTACATCTATAATAAGAGACATAAATTTAAAAATATACACACAAGTGTATATATAAAATATACACATAGACACATAAATATATATATGTATATATATGTATATATATATATATATATATATATATATATATATATATATATATATATATACATACACAACACACACATACATGCATACATATATTATTATATATGTTATGTTCTTATTTTGTAATAAAGTTATTGTGTATAGTTTCCAGTATGTAACTTGGGTGCTTTATTTTTATTTATTCTACTTTTACTTGGGCACTTGAGTACAGCTGAAGCCGTTTTAGACTTTCAAAAGGAAGAAACTGTTGTCCAAGGGTAAAATAGCACAAATTCCCATTTGTCCAAGGGTAAAAAGGCACACATTCCCATTTGGAAAAACTCCCTCCTTAGCCTCAACAAGCAAATTAGAGCACTAGTCACTAGTGTAAACCTCCAAAGCCAATTATGAATCAAAACTATCTTCTGAACAGTGGGTGGCTTGTGTGCATTCTGATGAGGATGAAACAGGGAGGCTTTTACTTACTTGTATATCTGAGGATTTTACTTGTATGTTTAAAATGCCCCAGTTGGATTATACTGGTGGTATAGAGAACTCAGGATACCTGCTGGTGGTGGTTAGAGAATACCTCAGGCTTGAGCCCTGTACCTTGGGTGCAGGTAGCAAGAGCCTAAATTCCCTACCCACCACCATTTGTGGAAGCTTTGTGGAAGTTTTGCAGATTTTTGCCTCATAATTTTGTTCTGTTCTATTCCTCATAAAATCTGTGGTTTCTGAATTTTTCATTCCTTAAATAGTTGATGATGCAGTGGTAGAATTGTTGCCTGACAGCTAGAGGTTCAGTGGTTTGATTCTTTGCTGGGATGCCTTCTGTGTGGAGTCTGCATCTCCTGCATGGGTTTGCTGTGGTGTTCTCCAATATTACAAAAACATGTGTCTGCAGTATTTCCCCCTGGGCATCTGCTGAAAATTTGCTTTTGTTTCAAGTCAGACTTTCCTGTTTAACAATTATTAAATAAATAAAATTGACAGGCATTTGAATTTCAGACTTCATATTCTTCTGTTTTGTGCTTAGAGGCTGACAGTTATGTTGAGAAATGTATTCACTAAATGGTAGCCATTTAAGTTTCAGTCTTCCTTTCTTTTACAAAATGGCTGATTTGCTGTAGTGGTATATTGTTTTGACTGTTTTGAACAGGGTCTTGGGTTCAAGGCTTAATAATGACATGCATAATGGTAACACAGCATTTTATTCTAGGAACTTTCCAAGATCATACAAGCAATGTTTAAAATGTATACCTGGTTTTTGGGCTTTTGACCCCTCTCAATACATTTTGGCTTTTTCCAAATTTCTTGTGCTGCAAAGTTGAGAGATACAGCTGAGTGTTGAGTAGATTTCATAAGGAGCTGAGAGCTAGAGGGGATGATTGCATTGTTAATAGTACAACAGTTAGTGTACTTGCTTTTGATGCCGAAGGCTGTGGGTTCTACTCTCACAGTACATAGATGCATTGCTAATATTGCACCGTGTTGTAAATAGCGTAGATGCTGCCATCTTGAGAATGTCCTCTTTGGCAAAGATACCTAGTAACTATGAACTCATCTGTTATCAGTTTGCCATCCATTCCCTATTGCAATATTACTAGCTTATCATTTTTCTAATGTAATATAGGCAATTTATTCTTCAAGGGCAACAGGCACTTTATTTATAGATGAAACAATGAAATATAAAGTTGTTTGCTAGCAGTAACCTCTTCATTAGTTACAGATCTTTTTAATGTGGAATTATTTAGATGACTTTTACTTCTACAGAGATTGTGCATATTTACTGATATTGGTGGATTGTAGAAGTTTGAGTAGACTTTTATGCTGGAAATGTTCTCAACTGGGCAGTTTTGTCATTATTGGTGCATGCATTTTGTTTCATTGTTTACTGGAAAAATGTTCAAAACAATAAATTTAAAACACCCTCTAACAACTGTACTGTATTATACAAGGAATATAATTTAATACAATCAGGAAGGTGCATCACAGAACAGATGTATGTTTTGTGTGAAAGGGGCCTATCATTTGAAAATAGCCCAAAGTTAATCTTTATCTGCCACTAGCCAAATGCATTTTCTTTGAATGTGGGTTTCAATGCTGTGTCAATGAATATGAGGTTCAAGGGCAGATAAGTTTTAATGCTAAGTCTGTTTTCATTGTGAAACTGCATTGCTTTGTTTAGCAGATGTCTTAGTGTTTGTGCTGTAAATTGCAAAAGAAAACTTTCAAATGAAGTCCAAATCATCATAGAAGTAAAGCAGTATGCACATTAATGTTTATGGTAAATGGGTTGAAATAGCCCAGTAATGGGACATTGGAATGGCTGCAGGGTGGAGGCTCCATTCAACCATGAGTTTGTAAGGGGAAAGGGCGGCAAACTCAAAGAAAGCCCCGGCTGAACTATACCTCTCAACTGTCCAGATTTTCACAGAACAAATAGATTGTTGCTTCTTATTTTTGGTTTGTTCCTCATAAAATTTGTTGTTTTCTAGCAAATCAATTAGGAATTAAGTCACTAAATAATGACAGACATTGAGTTTCAGACTTCATAACCTTCAGAAAAATGCAGGCTAAAGCAAGACCTGTTATTCTATCAAATGTCTCAGTTTATACAAGACCAATTTTTAGTACTGCTTGTATGTTCCCCCAATATATTTGGCCTTGTCCAGATTTCCTGCATTAATGGGTTGAGAGGTACGTGCAAATAATTTGCTTTATAGAATTAGGCATATCCAAACCTCTCAACTGTCCCTGATCTTGTTTCAAAATGTTGCTCTTCCCCTAATAATCCCTCCGCAAAATGGCAATTTTGGAAGAAAATGTGGAGGAATTACAATTAATAAATAACTGTAATAATCAGAGTAATAGATTACTTTTATTTCAGAAATACATGTATATTCTTTTATTTTGTCAGCTGCTCAAGTTAGCAGTACTAATATTAAAAAAGTGTCCCTTCTTTGACAGGTTCCCAGCTGTATTGTGTGGCTATTTTATATTTTTGCATCACATTTTTGGTCCATTTTTCATAAAATTGTGGGGTTTTTTGGCAAATTAGTGGCAAATCATTAAAGAATGAACTTAGAAAATAATGACAGACATTTGAGTTTCAGATTTCATACCCTTCAGAAAATTCATACTAATGCAAGACAAACTGTTCTATTATCGTTCTAAGTTTATAAGAGCAATATTTAAAACATTGTCCTTATTTTTGGGCCTTTGTCCCACTTCTATGTATGGCTTTGTCCAGATTTCTTGCTCTGAGGTTGAGAGGTATGACAAATGTGTCAAGGCCATCACAGTCGGCCAGAGACATTTCAAATTGTGACATACTTGTTGCACCCCACTCCCCCATGTAGGGACTCTGGATGTCTCCAAGCAAAGCAAGGAGCAGTTATGCAGTGTAAGTGTGCAGAGTATTCCCCCATCCAAGGTCGACACAGATACTACAGTGGATTTTCATCTGTCCTTGATTTTGCAGAATGTTCTGGTTTCTGTCATATTTTTATACTGTTGATTTATGCTTATTATTATTCAGAAAGTGCCTGTTGTTCTGTGTTTAAGTAGCAATGCTTTAATGACCATCAGGTAAGCTTGTCTAAGATTGCAAGATGCAAGTAAGCTTTAATAAGCATACTGTTAAAGAACTGCTAACATTGAAAGCCTTTCTGTTGTTGCCATGCAGAAAATACTTACATAACTAGATAACGTATAAGCCTTGGGTATTGAAATGCATATGACAGTATTTGCAATAAAGGACAGGATTACATTACTTTAAGAAGCTCATTACATTTGTTGGAGACTCACAGTCATCTTTGCAGGCTTTACCTGTAAACTAAACAGAATGCCAATCTATCATGTGTGGTCCATAACCCGTGTAGTAATCCTTTAAGCAATGTATCTTGAGCTTGTTTCTTGTTTGCTTTTCATGTTTTACTTTGATCATATTTTCCCCATGAAACAAGTAGATAGTTGTTGTCAGGCAGCAGGTCTTTTTTGGATAAGAAACATTTTTACAAGTGGGGGTATCACAGAGATTGCTACTTTCAGCATGTTACTTGGTACTTTTATAAAGCTGAATATAAATTATAATTAGAACTGCAGTGCAAGGAGAAGTGGTTTGAGTGGAGTGCTGCTTGTTTTTCTTATACTTGATTTTGACTGGCATTCCAGTAATGCATTTAAAAAGTAATTTATTTTTTCATGCCTTACAACCTTTTTGTTTCCATCTAGATATTAAGTAAGCTGTCATGCACCAATGCATTGAAATATTTTTTTTCTTCTACACCTCATTTTGTCTTGATTGGACTCTCATAATGACAGTTTGGCAGCCAGGGCAGCGTATTTAATTAAAGTTCCAGTTTTGTGGTTTTGAGCAGCTCATCCCCTTTCTAGTTGGCCAAACCCCTACATTGGCCCCACCCATTCAGCTGACTCTTGCAGCCCCCCCCCCCTTTGATTTGAAGTCACCAGCCACCACTGCCTCTGAATCAAAGGCTAACTACAAAACCTTTTTAAATGTACATCAGGAACCTCCATGGCAAAGCCCAGGTTTGTCCCGAATTAGTTCATAATGATACCGCTTACACTGATCCTGTTGACTTAGCCAACCTTCTAGCAGATAGATTCAGTGCAAACTTCACCCCCTCTGCCCCCCAAAGGCTCGTTCAACATCCCTGATATTTGTCCAGCACCTCACATCTCCATAGATCAAGTGTTAAAGGCCCTATACAAGGCAAAGAACACAACTTCCATGGGACCTGATAGCATCCCAGGCTGTATTCTGCACCATATCCAGCAAGAGCTAGCCTCACCATTGAGCACCCTATTCAACCATAGCCTAAGTACAGGCTTCATTCCAGCAGAGTGGAGAACTGCCATTGTTATCCCTTTGCACAAAGGTGGTGCCACTACTGACCCTGGAAACTATCCCCCCATTAGCTTGACAAGTCTGATCTCTAAGACCATGGCACATATTATATGGACCTCATAAACGAGGACATAGGCAATCTCTAAGCACTCAACCCCACCCAGTTCGGATTTGTCAAGGCAGATCTTGCCTGTTGAACCTGGTTGACTATTCTGAGACTGTCACCAAGGCACTGGATGAGGGAAAGTCAGTACATACAGCTTAACTTGACTTGGCCAAATCCTTTCACACAATCCCCCACTCAGGCATCATCATAAAGATAACACAACTTGGTGTAATTTCCTATCTCATCAGGTGGGTGGCCAACTGGCTCACCGATAGGACCCACAGGGTCAAAACAGGTGCCTCCACCTCTGACAGCTGACCTGTCACTAGTGGTGTTCCCCAGGGATTTGCCCTGGGACCTCTACTGTTTGGAATCTACTTCTCAGAGGTCCAGGTAAAAACAAAAGGCCTGTGGCTGACCAAGTTTGTGGATGACTGTAAGTTGGATGCTGTCATTGACTCCCCAAATGACGTTAACATACTACAATAGGGTCTCACAGCAAATAATGACTGGTGCAAAAGTCATGGCCTTAAGTTAAACTCAAAAACATGTATTATAATACCATTTGGCAAAAACTCCCCCTTACTAATTACCACATCAACGGCAACCCCCTAAGCACACAACCTGTGGTGAGAGACCTGGGCACTCAGGGTGACAACGATCTCACATTGACCATCATGTAGCGGCAATGGTCAGAAAAGCCTTTTACTTGGTTTCTCTCATAAGTAAAGGAATTGCATCCAGAAAAAAGGAGGTTATTTCCTCTTTATACTCTTCCTTCATTTGGCCAATAATTGAGTACGACACCCCATTTGGTATGCACCTCTCCAAATACCTGCACCAACTGGAAAGACCACAGAAATACCTCACAAATTGAATCCACAGCGACCAATACCTGTCCTATGTAGATGGGCTGAAATCACTATCACTCTACTCGGTATCGTATAAATTGCTCAGAAGTGATATGTGTCTCACCTACAAGGCAATCTCAGACACTGCTCTACTAGAGATGCTCCATATTAAGTCAAACTAGTCACGCATTACCCGATCAAAAGGCCTAAATCTAATATGTAACATTAACAAAACCTACTGGAGAGACAGCTTTGTCTCCCAGAGGCTGCCCTATCTTGAAAATTAGACTCCCCATACATGTCAAACAAAGTACGTCACTGACACTCTTCAAACATAACCTTGATGAGTTGATGGGAGACCACAAATTTGTCCCTGGGTTCCACCTGTGTCCCTCACTGACAGGTGCAACAGGTGCTGATTGAGGTTTCTTTTTTGGGGATAAACTCTTGGCTAGACTTCAAACGGCCCCAGCACCATAAGCCTAGTAATCTCCTATGATCCTATAATCCTATAAGAACACCCTGTCACTAATACCTAGATGCATCCAACAACACTTGCCAATATAGTTCATGTTTTTCATTGTAAACCTCCCAATTACCCCCTTCCCATCAAACAATGGAATTTTCTCCAAAACAAAGAAAACACATTTCTTAAAGTTGTGACACTTATTAGAATGTTTGTATAGAGGGCATTACTGTTGTCCCTTTTACTAATTGTATATATGTCTTGGTAAAACCTGGCTTTTAAAGCATTTATAGTCTTGCCAACATAAAACTCAGGGCATGTAACACATTTTTCTAAATAGAGAACTCCTTTGATGTTGCAGTTGAATTTGCCATTTGGGTAAGCGGGTTTTGAAAAATTCCCAGCTACAAAGGTCACCCCTTCTGCAATATATCTATATTGGGCATATGCACTACTTTTGAACATGGCCTTGGAAGCCACATTAGAGTTAAACCTGCTTTTACTACCTTTTTCAAAAATCGTTTTTAAATTAAACAGTGTTTTAAAAACCATAATGGGGCTGTTACCTAAAAGTAAGTCCAGACCTTGTGTTATTATAAAATTCTGCCAGTTCTTCTGGATGATATTTCTCACCTCATTGGTGGCCTTACTAAAGGCACAAACTATGGCCCTGTTGAATAAATTATAAGTTACACTGCTACAAAAGGATCCATGTTTAACATCAGCCACCACCTTTGCCTTGGTTTCCAAATCAGGAAGGACATACTTCAACACTGGTCTGTAATGCACAAGTTGAAACACAATACAGAGAAATGCATTGGAGCTATAACCATGACCTGGTCTGCATAAATATTCAACCATGCAGAAACAAGATAAACTTTGTCTTCTAGACATATTCGCCTGTCTATTGCAGACTGTCCCCCCAACCACTTACATGATAAAGGCTCATTCGCACATAGTGCAAGCTGAAGAAACACAATACAGAGAAGTGCATTGGAGCTGTAACCATGACCCGGTCTGCATAACTACTCAAACATGCAGAAAAATAAACCTTGTCTCCTAGACATATTCTCCTATCTAACAAAAACTCAAACTGAAAACTGATGAAAATATATACCAGAAGCACAATAACATTCCCACGGACTCGGCGTGTAAACCAAAATGCAAAATTTAATCCATAAATAAAAGGTAAGCGCTTGGTCTGAAGAAGGCTGTTAATGCGGCCGAAAGCACTTACCTTTTATTTGTGGATTAAATTTTGCATTTTGGTTTACACGCCGAGTCCATGGGATTGTTATTGTGCTGCTGGTATATATTTTCATATTCTCCTATCTGCTGCAGACTGCCCCTAACCACGTCCTGCTAAAGGCTCATTCTACATAGTTTAAGCTGAAACACAATACTGCGAAGTGCATCAGAGCTGTAACCATGATGCAGTGTGCATAACTATTCAAATGTGTAGAAACAAGATAGACCTTAGTAATTTAAGTTTAAATACTCTGACATGCACACTTAGCCAGAAGCTTGCCCAGTGCACTCCTCCCTCCTGCAACTAAACCTGATACTTTAGACCATGGGGTCCCTTCTAAAACTATTTGCCAGTCAATAAACACTGTACTGCACAATACTCCTCCAAGGTAGTCTCCACAAAGTCACAGAATAGAACATAATTTATCTATCATTCCTCAGTTCCCTTTTTTTTAAGCCATAAAACGTTTGACTCTCTCTCTCTCCTCATCCATTCAGCTATGGACCTAATGCATAGTCCTTGCATTCTTGAGGAGGGAACATAAGGTATGGGAATACTTTATTAATTGGGGAAAGCTACTAAAATAGGCAACCTCACGTAACATACCTGCTCAAATAGTATTGCTGATAGTTTTTTGTCCTGTTTTTTTCTTCTTTCTGTGATTGTCCTAGTCTTCCTAACAAGGTCCTATAGTTAACAAGTAATACCATGATACGCTCACCTGCAGACTAGCCCCTGAATATACCCAACCTCCCCTAGAAGGTGCTATTTTTAAAAAACTGTTTAACTGGCCAATTTTCCTGTCCCATTCTATGTACAATGTGCTCGCCAAGTAAGTGTTTTCTATCTCACAATAATTTACTTTGGTTTCTGTACATTAAAATACAATATACATTTTCTGACTGTTGAAAGAGGGTGAAAACATGGTCTAAAGTATAAGCAAACATAACTTACAAGATGCGGACAAGTATTGGTGGCAAGTTAAATTTTTGGTAAAGGTCTTAAGTGTAATAAGCTGATGGTGCAGCTATAAAGGTGCTTTTGGTAGAGTTGTTACATGTGCAGATGGAATTTATTGTGGATGTTAGCACACATATGATTTAAAGTAGTATCACCCAGTATCATACAAAAATTGCTGAACACTGAAAAGATTTAAGCTAGCATATTCAAGATTTGTGTAAAAGTTATGATCCACTTTAAATGTTAGCTATATACTTTCAAAGTGGTATTATGTGGTTAGTGTGACTGTACATAGATGTTATTTGATTACTGCAATTGACAAAATTTGTATTTAACAAAAACTTGTAGTGTAATTTTATATACAAAGCATTAATGTCTTAATAGGGTTTTCTCACTGAGCCATTCCATGTGCTTTTCACTATTCCTATCTACTTACTGCAGACTGTCCCCCCAACCACATACATGCTGAAGGCTCATTCCACATAGCGCAAGCTGAGATACAATACAGAGAAGTGCATTGGAGCTGCAACCACAACCCAATCTGCAGAACTATACAATTTTGCAGAAACAAGATAGACCTTGGTAGTTTAAGCTTAACTACTGTGGCATGCACACTTAGCCA
This sequence comes from Protopterus annectens, assembly GCF_019279795.1. Taxonomy (NCBI): domain Eukaryota; kingdom Metazoa; phylum Chordata; order Ceratodontiformes; family Protopteridae; genus Protopterus; species Protopterus annectens. Next base: position 401,772,185 of record NC_056728.1, read on the forward strand.
GGAGAATTCCCCAGTGTTCCCCTCCCTCCAGCAACTAAACCATAGCTGGCATTTTAGACTAGGGTTCCCTTCTAAAGAACTTTGCCAGTCAATAAACATTGTATTGCATATTACTCCTCCAAGGTAGCCTCCACAGAGTAGGAGAATAGAACATAATTTATTTACCATTCTTCAATTCCCCTTTTTTAGACATAAAATTTTCACTCTCTCTCTGTCTCTCTTTCTCTCTCTCTCTCTCTCTCTCTCCTCATCCCTTTAGCTACAGACCAAACACATAGCCCTTGCATTCCTGCGGAGAGAACATAAGGTGTGAGAATACTTTATTAATTGGCTAAGCTACTAATATAGCCAACCTCACATAGTATGCATGTTCAGATAGGGTTGCTGATAGTTTGTGTTCTGTTTTTTCTTCTTTGTGTGACTGTCCCAGTCTTCCTGACATGGTTCTACCTGCTCTCTTCACCCTTGCTCCACTCAGGTGGACTCCGCTTCCCTACACTACCCCCAACTCCAACCCACCTCCACTACACCTAAACTTATACCTCACTAGCCACTCCCCTCTCACTCTTAACCAGTCACACAACAACAACACATTCCCACCCACACCTTCTACCTCCTCCCTCTCCATATCTTACAGTTCTGACTGCAGCCAGAGATAAAATGTCTGTGCAGGAGAATGGTTGACTTGCTCCTGTAGGAAGAGTGGAATTGTTTATTATTTTATGACTTCCAGAAGCTGCAACAGATCTTAACAAAGCTCTATGTGTGTGCATTATTGACACGTGTGGTAAATCCTGGCAGCTTCTAGCCAAGGTGCTAGTATGAAAACCAGACGTCAGATGACCAGATGTATGTGATATCATTCTGTAATCCAAGGTAAAATTATGTTTTAATACTAGATGGGACTGAAGTCTCAGAGCACTCTGTTTTTTAAAACCTGACAAAGAAGGACCCCTCACCTACTTCATCTTGCCTTCCTCTAGTAAGTAACCATGAACAGTTATTCTTTAGATCAGTCAGGAGAATATACTAAGATTAGTTAAGTACTGTTTTTCTTTATCTGTGTGAATCTATCCATCTGTGTTATTTTAATGTTTCATGTGATTAAAACTTTGGTGTTTATTGTAAATAGATATTTAGCATTTTTGTGTTCTTTTAGTATTAAATATATTTAAACGTTTCATTGTGGCTGGTCTTTTAGAGAATATTTTACCTTTGAGAATACTCATGTCTATTTGGTGACTCTGTGGCCACTCCTGAAAGCCTTACTGCATTGGTAAAACACTGCCATTTGTACTAATATTAATTTCATTCAGTATAATTGTGTACCTTTGTAAGAAAGGTTTTGGAGTGAGTGTCTGGTGGGAGTATCTACCTTATAGTCTAGGCAGAAGGGGGCATAGTTAGTAAATCTATGCCAGCCTTTCCCAGGTGTGTGTGTGTGTGTGTGTGTGTGTGTGTGTGTGTGTGTGTGTGTGTGTGTGTGTGTGTGTGTGTGTGTGTGAAAATCAAATCCGAAAGAGTGCATTTATCAGCTGCTTGAAGCCAGAAGTAGAAGCACTGGTTTTGCTGGAGGACTTGGCTTGGACACTCAGCTGAGGACTCAACTCCACAGCTGTGCCAGTGGGAAGTCTTACTGGGGCCCTGGAGAGAGGGAGAGAGGGAGAGAGAGAGAGAAGAGAGAGAGAGAGAGAGAGAGAGAGAGAGAAAGCAAGATAGAGAGAGAGAGAGAGAAATCCAGACCACAGACTGTGTTCTCTGTGTGCTCCTAAGGAAATTGTGCTTGATGCAGACAGCTGCATCTAGAAATATTGTGTGTATCTATTTTTGTTCCGAGTGAATGTCCCTCTCCAGTGTCAGTGATGAGGATTTAGGCTCCATGATTATTGGCCCAGAGAGGGGATGTCACACTATATACATAAAACAGGAAAAATAAGCATGAAGGTGATTTAGCCTTATTGTATAAACAAAACTTAAATGTACAACTCATGGAACTAAGCTTGCCTGAATTCAACAACACTGAGTTGCTATTTAGCAAACCAGAAATAAACCATAACAAATATGTAATCATAATAGCTACATATATTCCTCCAGGCAATACTTCTAATACAATTGAGGATGGCTTGCACTGCATTTCACTATCCTTCCCTAAGGAAACCGTTATAATGCAGGACTTCAGTACCAGCTAGAACTCTTACAACTCCAATAAGACAACTTAGCATATTAATCTACATGGTTTTACCCAAGTCATACAGTCCCCAACAAGAATTGACAAAGTAACCAAAAGACAATCAGTACTTCACTGGATTCTAACTAACAAACCAGCCCAAACCTACCAATCAGGCTGTCTCCCAGATAACATTAGTGATCATCTCCCCACATATATAGTCAGACACTATACACATCCCTTCAGAAACACAGCATACCATGTAATACGCAACACAAACCACTTCAATGCCCAAACTTTCAACTCTATCTTACAAAACTGTGACTGGACTCCTTAACACAGTACCCTTCAACACTGCAGTGCGCTACTGCAATACTACCTTCCTCAACATATTAAACACATTAGCCCCATACCGATCATCCAGAGTAAAATCTAACACTGTTCCCTGAATAACAAGGGACACTAAAGAACTACTGAAATTACCTGACAAAGCCTGGAAACTGTGGCACACTAACAAAACCCAAGCTAACCTTGAACAATTCCGACAACTCAAAAATAAATCTAAAACTCAGGTCAAACAAGTAAAAACTCAGTATATTGTTCTTCAGAAAAAAAAACTTTAAAATCCTAAAAAAATGGTCCACCATTAATAAGCTCCTACAACCAGGCCAATCGGGTCTATATTAGATCACTGAATGCTTAGGTAAACGAACAGTGATTAATCGACCCCATATAAGCGAAAGCTTACAAAACCAAACTGTCAGAACAGCAATTTTTTTCCAAGGGAAAAAAAAAAATCGCTGTTCCAACAAAAAAAAAAAAAGGCATGTTAAAACATGAGATTAAGTGGGGGGCTTCATCCCCCACATCCCCCAACGAGGGGGGATGTGCCCCCCACACACCCCCCTACTTAAATATACCAACTCCGAGACAGCACTACAGTGCCAAAAATGGCAAAGTACCAAAGCAGCCCAGCAAATTCTTTCCCAGGGAAAGAATTCATTTACATGCCACTTCGATATTTTGCAGTTTTGGTTTTGTCAGTTCGTCCAAGACGCATTTGAAAACATGCATCTTTGGTCTGCTGATAGGAACCCGACCAATCTACTACATTTTCCCTATCATGAACCACCAAAAACAACAGCATAGCAGAACAAATTAACTCTTTCTTCAAAATGATGTGAAGATTACTGAACCTACACACATTGCCAACATACTGGCTGACAGGTTCAGTGTAAACTTCCCCCCCCCCAAAAGGAGAGATATCTATACCAGAGGATTTTAGCCCCCCAAACATCTCCAACGCCCAGGTGAGAACTGCCCTCTCCAAGGCAAAAAACACAGCATCCATGGGACCGGATGGTGTCCCCGGCTGTGTGCTCCACGAACTCAGTGAGGAATTAAACCCGCAGTTAGGACAGCTGTTTAATCTTAGCCTCACCTCAGGATACGTACCCAAGGAGTGGCGCACGGCGACTGTGGTCCCACTTCACAAGGGCGGTGCCTCCACCGACCCTGGTAATTACCATCCCATTAGCTTGACAAGCCTTATCTGCAAAGCCATGGAGAGGATCATAATGGAACTCATAAATAAAGACATAGGGAACTTGCAGACTTTGGATCCAACCCAGTTTGGCTTTGTCAAAGGCAGATCATGCCTTTTAAACTTGGTTGACTTTTTCGAGACAGTCACCAAGGCCATTGATGAGGGAAAGGCAGTCCATACAGCCTACCTCGACCTAGCAAAGGCCTTCGACACAATACCCCACTCAGGTATCATCGAAAAACTCATCAGCTTGAATGTAAACCCATACATCACAAGATGGGTTTCAAACTGGCTAAGTGACAGAACCCACAGGGTCAGAGTTGCTGGAGCCATGTCAGACTCAAAGCCTGTCACAAGTGGTGTCCCACAGGGCTCAGTCCTGGGTCCACTCTTGTTCGGCATCTACTTTTCTGAAGTACAAGCAAACACAGGAGGGTTATGGCTGACAAAGTTTGCAGATGACTGCAAACTGGGCGCCATAGTCGAAAACACATCTGACACAGATATCCTTCAGAAGGGCCTCACAGAAACGGATAACTGGTGCCAGAGCCATGGCCTAAAGTTAAACGCCAAGAAATGCATAGTCATACCCTTCGGGAGAAACAAGGTTACCCCTAGCTACCATATAGGTGGCAATCCACTGAGCACAGAAGTCATCAGGGATCTGGGGACCCAGGTTGACAGTAGCCTTTCGTTTGACACTCATGTTGCTAAAGTAGTTAGGAAAACCTTCTACATTGCCCACCTGATCATGAAGGGATTCACATCTAGATCAAGGGAGGTCATCGTCCCCCTGTACTCATCACTCATTAGACCTATGATTGAGTACAATGCCCCATTCGGAATGTATCTGACCCGACACCTACAGCAGCTGGAAAGGCCCCAAAAGTTCCTCACCAAAAGGATAAAGGGTCTCAAAAATATGTCTTATGCTGCCCGACTGAAAGAACTCCAGCTCTATTTAGTCTCATACCGCTTGCTCAGAGGTGACCTGTGCCTGACATATAAGGCCATGTCAAACCCAGATTTGATGAATATGCTTCACCTCAAAAAATCTAGATCCCTCAGAACCACAAGGGCGGGAGACTTAAACCTTGACACGGTTATTAATAGAACGTGCTGGAGGGACAAATTCATCACCCAGTGACTCCCTATGCTGTGGAACAAAACCCCGGTACATGTGAGGCAGAGCACCTCGCTGGCCTTATTCAAGAGGAATCTTGACCAATGGATGGGAGATCGCAGATATACCCCAGGGATTACTTCAGTGTCACTGCTTGACAGAGGCACAGCAAAATAATAGGCATAGTTTTATTCAAACTAAAGGGGTGGCGAAAGCCACATAACTATGGGCTAGGCTTATAAATGCCCTTGGGCAGATAGCCTAGTATGAACCTATGAACCTATGAACCTATGAAATACTATATGCTCACTCACTGAAAACCTCTGTAATAACCTACCCACAACATCTACTTTACCCCCCAACTCTATGGACACCTTTTAATTTAAACCCAGTAATACTTATACCATAAAAAGTAACTGTCTAAACTTGTGCCCACATTTCTAGCAGTTGATAACCTCTTCTCAGAATTCCTGCAAATCTCCGCAGACACCATCTCCTATCCTGTGTCCATTCTTATTAACCGATCCATCACTAACCTATATATATATATATATATATATATATATATATATATATATATATATATATAATCTGTAATCTGGAAAACATCCTATGTAATTCCACTGTACAAACATGGCACCTCTACTGAATTCTCTAAATACAGACCCATATATATCCTACAACCCCTATCTGAAATATTAAAAAAATGTATACATACACAACTCCTAAACTACCTATTATCCAATAACGTCCTTACTAGCACACAGCATGGTTTCTGTCCTAACCACAATACCACAACAGCCCTACTTAGCTTCAACAATACCATCAACCTTCACAGAAGGGAAGGACATCCTGTTTCCTCCATCTTCTTAGACCTATTCAAAACATTTGATAATGTTTCTCATCAGAAGCTACTTAATGAACTCTCCACTCTAAAATGTAGCCCTTCTTCACTCACATGGTTCAAAATCTATTTAAATAACCAATAGCAAACCAACAAGTGGCAGCAAAACCTACCTTCTTTCTTACCGTGGGTCTTCCCCAAAACTCAATTCTAGGTCCCCTGCAATTCGCTATCTTTACTAACAAGCTCCATACAGCTACTTCTCTAGCTTCTATTGTCCAATACGTTGATGACTCCATTGTCATTTGCACTACACATACCCTAATAGAACTCAAAGCAAAAACACAACAGTCCTTCCTAGAAACTGAAGCCTGTTTGTCAGACTTTCAACTATTTCTGAATCCATCCAAAACAAAACTCATGCTATTTCACCCCACCACATCTCCTGCCCTTCCAACATCATTCCAAATACATTCTACCAGTAATACCATAATATCAACCATAGATCAAACAAAATTATTAGATGCTCTAATCAACAACAAATTAAGATTTGATCTGCACCATTCCCAAACTATCAAAAAGACACACTCAATATTAGGTGCCCTGTACAGACTCAAACCATTCCTTACAGTCACCACTAGGCAGGCCATTACCAGAACTCATCTACTCTCCACATGGCTATATACCTCCCCAATCTTTACTAATTTAAAGAAAACTGATCTGGTCAAACTTGAAACCTGCTGCAATAAAACTGATAAATTTGCCACTAACTCACCCACAGGCCTCACCACTGAACTTCCTTACAACAACTGAGTTGGCTATATCTATCCTATCATTAAAACTATACACAACTTCTTATTCAACACAAACCGGTACACCTACCTGACAAAACACCTGCCCTTCAAACACTGCTCCAACCGTATACCAACTCCAGAGTCCTCAGATCCTCAAATAAATCCCTACTATAGTTAACTAAACCCAACCACACAGCTGGGTACTCCCTCTACTCTAATGTCTCTAAACTTTAGAACACAATACCACAGGCTATCATACCCACTGCTGAACTAACTAAATTTAAAAACCTGCTTAGGATTTTCATCAGTAACAAATGGCTTTGTCCATGTTCTACCCCCGACTAAATCATTTACACACAGTCCTTAACTAGACAAACCACTTCCTCCCTATGCACACATAAATATCTAATCTTATAGATTTATTTCCTACACTTCTTTCTCTTACCGCATATTTCTAAGCTGTTGTCTCACACCCACCTCTCTGCTTCTTACCATAGCTATCCACTACTCTCATCTTACCAGTTACCTTCTGTTCTGATGGTTGCTTTTAAATAACCCATGCTTTCTTGACCCATAAGTAATATGACTGCACTAAAGCCAATGCTGTAAAGACCATCAACCACTCTATACCTCATGTTATGTCATTCTAACTGGACATCAATGCATATAAGGTCTTATGTTGTCTTGTACTTATGAAGGATGTTCAAACCAATATAATGTCTGTATAGCTCTGTTTTTTAAAACATATTGTTATGTAACAAAAGTATGTAACGTTGAAACATCTATTCAGCTTTTTGATTTGTTTTAATTTCTATCTCGCAGAATGTCTGTGGAGCTTTTCTCCCCTGGCCTGTGCTGAAAATGGACTACATCCCAGTCGGACTTTCCCAGTAAACAAACGATAAATAAATAAACAATGGTGTGACCTGTCTTTAATAATTTCATTCTTAAAAACTATTATCAATAAAGTCAAACATTTTGACCATTTTGTTGATTCCATCCGAAAATATTGTTTCATCAGAAATGAGATGGGGCAACCTGATGAATTGACTGTTAACCACATTTTTCTTTTACCATAGGGGGTAATGTAAAAGACTGTTGGAATATGTCTCTTTCCTAAGCACAGCAGTGGAAAAACAGATGTCCATAGTATTTTTCCTAATTGTAACATCCAAAAAATCAACCTTAGTTTCATTAAACTGTCCTTTAAAAAGAAAAATGAGGCAGTGTTGTTGATGTAAATCAAAAATTCATTTAACCTACCCAAGTCACCTGATCAAAGGATTAAACTATCATCCCAATATCTCAGGTAGGTCCTGATGTTGATTGAATAAACCAATGTAAAAAATAAATAACTTTTTTCAACCCTACATCTACCTGTCTGTTTCATCTATCTTAACCCCTTACCTTCCCAGTCGTACTCTTAGATCTGAAAACCAAAGCCTCCTTAAAATCTATAAACCCCTTCACCCTCCTAGCCAATTACTTCTACTGTACTCCTTAGCTAAACTATGGAATCCACCCCCCAACTCTGCTGTACTCACAACCACTCTAATTTTAAATCTCTCCTCCATTCTTACCTTACCTCAAAATGGGACTGTTCTTGCTCTGTTCTCCCCTAAATTACACTGTCATCTCTTTCAAACCTCCCTTCAGTCTCATCTACTACCACCTCTGATCACTAACATTATTGTTAGAACAAAGACTAAACTTGTATTAACAATTTACGGCTTGTACTTTTAATTATATTATCTGTATTACTTTTGACTTTAACATTTGTGCTTTTTAAACATATACTCCCTGATTTTGTATTTGTATTTTAAATTGTATATTTATGCTTTTGTATACTGTATATTCGGGTCTATATTATTTGAAAGAAAGTTCAAATTGTTGATCGCTGTTGTTGTTGTTGTTGTTGTGCCTTTCGGCTTTTCCTGGCTAGGGGTCGCCACAGCGGAACTCCGGTCCATTAATGATTGGCAGTTGATTTTTACGTACCGAGTTGCCAGCCCTGATGCACAACCTTCAACGAAGGAACGCCCATTCACACATGTCTCCACGCAGAAGACACTCTAGCTGAGAATCAAACCGGACAGCGTCTTACTGTGAGGTGACAATGCTACTGCAGCACCACCATAGCAGATTCAATTGTTGATCACTGTAAACAGCAAAAATGCTGATATTCGAATCCTGTATTGTGAGGGGCTGTGCCCCCCACACCCCTGCTAATTATATATACCAACTCCGAGATCGCACTGCAGTGAGGAAAGGGAAAAATTCCCGATCTTCACTGTACCACGATCTCACAAAACAGACATCGATTATCGGCATTTTCGCTGTTTACAGTGATCGACATTTTGAATCTTTGTGCAAATAATATAGACCTATATATTCCATACTTTACTTATGCTATATTCTGTTAACTGCTTTTGGAATTTTTCTTCCCAGGTCTCCACTGAAAACGGGCTCTGCTTGGCCCAGTGGGACTTCCCAGGTCATTAAACTGGAAATAAATAAATAAATAAATAAATAAATAAATAAAGCAATATTCACAAACACTGGTGGCAACACCTGAAACTTCTTTGAAATATTCAGATTCAAAACACACAAAATTGTTGGTCAAAACCATTTCCATAACTTTTACTATTAGGCTGATTCTTATTTGAAAAAGGTCAGACCCATTTACCAGGGCATCATGGAACTATGATAAACCCTCACAATGAGGGATGACCAAAAATAAATCTTTCAGACCAGTCACCAATAACTTCATGTCCTTATAAAAGGGAATTTTGTTTAATTCATTTAAAAATGCAAAGTGAACTAATGGACACGTGTGGCTAAGGGTTCAGTCCTAGACCCAGTCCCAGCCAGAATAGGGTGAAATGGAGGATCTTCTATGGACTTATATACCTTGAGAATCCTGAAAATGCTTGGTATCACTGGCTTGTCTACCTTTAAATATTCATAAATAGCACTGTCCAAGCCATAATTTGTTACAATGTCCTCCAACCAAAAATCAATCTGACAATAGGCTATATTGATTTCATTTTTATTGGTACTGACAAACAATTCCCCATTGTTCAGGTCCTGCAGCACTTTTTGGAATACATAAAACAGCCCATTAAAACAGCAACACAACATTTGTCAGGCTGCAATATTCTAATCGACCCATTTCCACTTAGATCTTTCATCAGTTTTGCCTTCTTATTGGTTAAGTTATAAAAAGATTGATTGGATTTAAAAGATCTCAAGTCCCTCTCACATGCAACTTTGAAGGCCACTAACGAAGCATTGAAAGGAGGGTTAAAATTACTAGTTCTCCATAAAACACCAAATTTGTCAGCAAAATGCTCATTGTCCCTGAAAAATGAAGCCAGGTTCAATTTAGGAACAAAATGTTTCAAATCCAAAAACTCTCCATTAAATGATATTTAGAACCAGGGACAAAAGTAAACCCCTTACAAAAGAAGTCCCCATATAAGGGGATTACTTTGAGGCAACTGTATTTGTAAATGCTAAAACCATTGAAACTGAACACAGTACCTAGAGCTGCAGCATAAATATTCAGCAATGTCTCCATTGTCGTCTCCAGGTCCTCAACCTCTTTTTCATAGATCAAGATAATGAAGACTGGGTTTTATAATTGCCCAATCAAGAGTCTGAACTCTGTTGCTGAGACTTTCCGGATCCTCAAGGATCACTTGAGCATGTTCACTTTCTCTAAAAAATGCCATTGCTGGTGCCTACATTGGAAGCGTTGAGAATATCCAGACCTGTATGTTCACTTTCAATAACTGGCTCCAAATTGGCGAAGTTAATAACAAGAGGGTGGGGGTAGGCCTGTTTACCTTCATACTGTTCCCTATCCCTCGCCATTTTTTCTCCTTCCTAGTTCTAATCATAACACATTCTTTGTCAGCCCTGTCAAAGATATGTAAATAGTCATGTTCCATCATGTCAATTAACAAGTCGAATGTAATTTTCTTCTGTAATGATTTAATATCTTTCTGTAAAAAGTTTCAAGGTACGCTCATTTTCTTTTGCAAGAATAGCCATAAATTCTAAACAAATCTTGTCCAAAACATGTAATAATTTGTTTTGCAAAATCAAGCCTTCTTGCAAACTTTTCAGATACTTGAAGAAACATAAATATGCTGAGAACACAAAAACTGCATGAAATGTAAGTTCAAAAGCATATTCTAAAAACTTGTTGTCAGCATTGTTAAAACAGTCAAATATAAATGACATTTCAATAAATTTAAAGTAAAACAAAGTTCAAATGACTTGCAGTATATTGTATCTAGCAAACTAATACCTGAAAAAATTATAGTGACAAAATTTAAGTAAAATTGTTGTAAATTCCTGGAATAAGTAAGATTATAATTTATGACATTGATAAATAGAAACATTTCAGAAACAGCCCTTTATCACTTTATAAAAATTATCTCACTTTAAGCCTTTAAGTATAAAACATAATGATGACTAATCTGATTAATAAACACATTTAAAATCTTAACTGTTGCTAGTTAACTGTCTGAAGTGAGGCTACACTAAATTTACTGTTTCCTGACTGAATAGGCCTCTAGTGTATAATGTTAAAAAGCTTCATCATTCCATAAAATATTGCCAAAGTCACCACCAAAACATTTTATAAAATTGCATAGAGTGAAACCTAAAAAAATGCTGTGCAGAGGATGGACTAGCATATAAAACAATACCAAGTTTTCACTGTTTTAAAACCCTAATGTAAACAAAAATCGTATGTTTAAAATCTCTGGTAGGAAGGTCCAAAACTTACAACTAGTTCTGGTAAATGGATATACAAATTCAAGATTTAGTTATATAGTGACTCGAGCAGCATTTCACTGCAGGTACCATAAACAAGGGAGGCCAGTTATTACATTTGTGTGTTGCATATGCAGTAATCTGCATTCCAGCCCTGAGTCTTCTATGTAATTTCTGCTGCTGCTGTGAGTGCTCTCCATTTAAAAGAGCAGAGTCATGTATATCAGTTTGATCTAACTCTGCATTTATTGGTATCATGAGATGTTTCAGTGGTGTTATTTAATTATTTTACTGTATTTTTACTCTGTCTTAGTATATTGCTGTCACAGCTATTTGCTGTCCAGAGGTTTATATTTAATTCCTGCTGCTTCTGCAGGCTGACCCCTATGTAAAAGGTGTGTTGTCTAAGGGTGCAGCCGGATCAGACCCTGGTGTAGCAATTTTACCAGGCTCTGCCTTTTATTTGTATCAAAAGAAATTTCAGTGACGTAATTTTATTATTATGACTTTATTGTGACTCTGTCTCTGTATTAAAGTGGATTGTAAAGACAGGTATTTGCTGCTGTGACTATTTTTTTTTAATTTCTTGCTGCTGCTGCAAGCAAATGCAATCAGCAAGTGGTCATGCAGGTTCTACAATGAAATGTTGACCTCCTGAAAGTCAACGGTCCCAATAAAAGAAAATGACCAAGATCCAAAAGAGCAAAAAAAATCCTTTTTCCTTATGTTTGACAAGGGGGCAAGTCTCCATGCATTCACTGATGTGGGAGGCAAACCCCCACACTCCCTTGAACTTTATATATATATATATATATATATATATATATATATATATATATATATATATATATATATATATATATTCACTTCAGAAGACTGAAAACCCAAAATCTTGAATTTCAAAAGACTGAGATCAAAATATTGAAAGTTCAAAAGACTGAAACTCAAAATACTGAATCTCAGAATACTGAAAGCATACAGGATACCAGCACTTATTATATTCCAACAGACATAGATACAGAAATACATTATTTTATTTATTTATTTATTTTATTTTACATTTGATAACCAGGAAAGTCCGACTGGACTAGGAGTCATTTTGCAGCAGAGGCCTGGGGAGAAAAGCTCCACAGTTATATAAAGTCTTAGAAAAACATATGAACAGACCTTAGAATAGGATACATTCAGTCATGAAACATTTGTTGAAATAGGCTTACAGCACCATTATAAACAGATATTATCATAAATGCATTAAGATATATATACAGTTGTTGAATAGGATAAATGTGCATTGTATATTCAGTCTAAGTATGAGGGTATACAATGCTTCTTAAAAGGCTTGAAAAGTAAATTCAGTACTGTAGGAGAATTACAGGTAAATTCAGTACAGCAGGTAACAGACGTATACACTTTCTTTGTGGGTTTACATTACAGAACGGACTACTGGATTATTATATGTCTTTGGGTCATTTATGTCACTTGTTCTCTTGTTGTAGAGCATGGGCATTGCCATTTACTAGTGAGGTGTGTTTTAAGTGAGTTTTTAAACTGAGATATGGAGGTTGTATTTGTAAGGCTATTGGGAAGGGAATTCCATGCTTTTGCTATATAGGTGGAGTGTAGGGATTCACCTGCAGAGGTAGAGGCTTGTTATAGGGATTCACCTGCAGAGGTAGAGGCTTGTTATAGGGATTCACCTGCAGAGGTAGAGGCTTGTTATAGGGATTCACCTGCAGAGGTAGAGGCTTGTTATAGGGATTCACCTGCAGAGGTAGAGGCTTGTTGGACTTCTAGTAGTTGTTTGCTGTTGGAGCATAGAACTCTTTTACTCGTGTATGGTTTGAGTATATACAAATGCAAGACAAACCATATTACGTTTCTCCAAGTATAAGCAGGGGGGCAAGCCCCCCTGCGCCCCCCATGCAGGGGCGTTGCACCCCACACACCCCCTGCTACTTAAATGTATCAACTCCAAGACTGCACTTCACTACACTAACGTGAGTGATGTTGTAGTATAGCAAGTTAGAAGGGAACATGACTAAGGTTACAACAGGCAGTCATGAAACACATAATGGCATGTTTGCCATTTTGTTGTTCTCTGGAGTGTGATCTCGGAGTTGATATATTTAAGTAGCAGGGGGTGTGTGGGATGCAGCCCCCACATGGGGGGTGCAGGGGGGGCTTGCCTCCCCTGCTTATACTTGGAGAGGTGGTAATCAGTTTATCTTTTATATGTTTCTGTATGTAGTTGTGCTGGAATGTAGTAAGTGTTGGTATCCTGTGTGTTTTCAGGATTCTGAGATTCACTATTTTGAGTTTTCAGTCTTTTGAACATTCAAGATTTTGGGCTTTCCAGTCTTCTGAAGTGAGTCTGTATATATATATATATATATATATATATATATATATATATATATATATGTAGTTACATTTCAAAACATCAAAAACTCATAACATCTAAATTCAAAACATCGAGACCACAGCATCTAAAACCCAAAACATCTAAAACTCATAACATCGAATTTCATAACATCAAAACTTTGCATCACAACATCGAACACTACAAATCAAATGAAAATAACATCCCTTCCACCTATAACAACACCAAACTAGCAAACACACTTTTTGCTACATCCCCCTGCACCACCCATGACACCCCCCATAAATTAAATATACCAACTCTGAGATCGCACTACAGTGGAAAAAAGTTAATTTCCTAGCCCCACTGTATCGCGATCACCATAATGAATGTACACATATGTCTATATCACTAACCTGTATAGCCTAAAAGCCGCATACAGAGTGGCAAAATAAACACTTTATAAATAGTATAAATTCCTACATTATATAAATAATAACTATATAAATAAAACTACAACATCTCATACTGATACCATAAGAATAGCAGATTAAACTATAACATTTGCACGTTTCATGATACACTATTCCATATTATACATTTTCGATGTTATGAAATTCGATGTTATGAGTTTTAGATGTTTAGGGTTTTAGATGTGGTCTTGATGTTTTGAATTTAGATGTTAAAAGTTTTAGATGTTTTGAAGTGTAACTGTATATATATATATATATATATATATATATATATATATATATATATATATATATATACCAACTCCATGGTCACACCAACTGAAAGAGGGGAGAAATCTCCTTAAAGAAGTGAATCAATAACAATACACAATTAGAAATCACACCAGCAATGATTTCCTAAGTTTAATAGACTTTGGCATTATGATATTCATCTTTTGTTTTTTTCTGCGGGTTGCTAATGCTCAAACAATTTCCCCTTGAGCATGTGCTGGTTATTGCATTTTGCATGAGACGCAAAAATGCTTAAATGTATCTTAACATAATCCCCCGGATTCGTGAACAGTCCGTGCAAGAATATACTATTCTTGCATGGACTGTTCCATATAGGAATACAGCAGCAGTGCGCCCTACATATTAATGAGGGCACGCTGCTGTATTCCTACACCTATGCAATATGTGTATGAGTGCCAGGAGTGTGTAGAAATCCTGCACAGACACTTAAACACGCCCCCTGCACTCAGTAAGTGCTGTACGGCATTTTCAAAGAAGGAAGTAGAATAATATTAGAAACAACTCCAAACGAAAATAGCAGCAGGAAAGGTAAATGGTTTGCCAAACAACATTGTGAAACACAGCACACGTATTAAAAAATAAAAAACAAATAGCTGAACCAAACCACGGCTGGAAAAAGGCATAAAATTCAATCCATGTAATGATAAATAGAAAAACGTTCATTG
Source organism: Protopterus annectens (assembly GCF_019279795.1). Taxonomy (NCBI): domain Eukaryota; kingdom Metazoa; phylum Chordata; order Ceratodontiformes; family Protopteridae; genus Protopterus; species Protopterus annectens. The sequence continues at coordinate 401,787,232 of NC_056728.1, forward strand.
TTAGCACTTTCACAGTTCACAATGACTGCTTCACCAGACAAACTTCTAAAAGTACTATACCTATTTATAAAGACAATCAACCAATAAAACCCATAAAGTAATTATGCAATTAAGAATAAATCTTAAATAAAAGAAATGCTACCCTAGCTAATACTCAAATACACACTGCATAAAGGTCATTGTAGAAAGACAAAAATGAATACATATTAGACAACATCACATATATAATATATATATATATTATATATAAACTTTATATATATAAACTTTATATATAAAAACTTTTAAGAATTCTTAGCATAAAATACAGGGCATTATCCACTCGGATGATGGCAAATACATACAAGCAAGTCTCAAAATGCTATTCATTTAGGTAGTGGCATATTTTTAAGTATAGGTTTTTTACATACTTTGTCATTGAGTCCTCGGGTCTATATTATATTCTGACTGTTTAATGGATCAAATGCATAAACATCGAACTTTATGCATCGAACCATTAAACAATCGAAAATCTATAAAAAAATAGTAAAAAAAAAATGACGATTGTAGGCAGGAGGGCAAGCCCCCTTGTGCCCCCACCCCCCCACTACTTAAATATACCAACTCCGAGATCGCGCTACAGTGTAGGAAAGGGAACTCTTCTCTTTCTGCATCATACTCCATTAAAGGATATATTTTTTATATGTGATGTTGTTTGATATGTATTCATTTTTCTCTTTCTGTAATGATTTTTATGCAGTGTGTATTTGAGTATTAGCTAGGGTAGCATTTCTTTTAGTTAAGATTTGTTCTTAGTTGCATAATTACTTTATGGGTTTTATTGGTTGATTGTCTTTTTAAATATGTATAGTACTTTTAGAAGTTTGTCTGATGAAGCAGTCATTGTGAATTGTGAAAGCCCTAACAATAAACATTTTTCTATTTATCATTACATGGATTGAATTTTATGCCCTTTTCCAGCTGTGGTTTGGTTCAGCATAATATTAGAGCCTGACTCTAATATTATGCATTATTTCAGTGTCCGCAGATACTGAAATGTAAACTAAGCATGTTAGTGTCCGTGGACACTGAAATAAGGAAAAAAACAAAAAAAAACACAATCCCTAAGAGATAGCCAGCAAAGTACATGACTGTGCCCGGAATGACCAGATCCCTGCCTCACATGCCTCCAACCTGCTGATAAATATATGTAATAATTTAATATATCTTTTTATATTTTTTTTACAATAAAAAAGAAAGTTTAAGCAGAGCGCAGTGGGTTTGCGTGCCGCGGCGCTTTGCTCATCCCACATTAAATGCTGTATGAGAGTCAAATAGAATTGTGAAGGTGAAATCCTTGTTGTTGATGCAGTGTTGTGGTTCGAACTCTGGTTCAGCATGCAATACATGCACGGTTAGAATCCCAGTGCTGGTCAATATATTTAATGTGTGGAAGCAGTTGTAAATTAATTTTTATGAATTGCAATGATATTTGTAAGCCATATGCCTCACGTATGGTAGTGTAGGGTTGTGAAAATGCCATATGGAAATGTAAAAAAAAATGTTTCTATTTTTTTTTTTTTTTTTTTTAAATAATTGTTTGCGGCCAGCTAAGCCTGCCGCAGCTCTGCTGAAACTAGCTAAGTATTGCTTAAGCATGAAAATATAAGCAAACCTTAGCAACTCAAACTGGTGAGCAGGTGCATCATCACTATGATGACCTAAAGTATAGGATGGGTGAGCTCTTGGCCCAGTAGATCCCAGAGGCACTAGCGGAGAATGTCCCAGAAGTTTGAAAGTATCCTGTATTTGTAAATAATTATTTAAAAATTGGTTATGTTACTGTACAGGTGTGCTTAATGTGTGTTCTTTCCCCATTCAGCTGCCGATGAGAGGTCTGTGAACACTGATGCCCATGCACAGTGCCTGGTCCGACTGTGCCGAGAGTTTGGTGAGTTCAGAAATATTCGTAATATCTGCTGTAATAATTCAGAAATAGTAAAGGTAGTACTGTCTGTATATATAATTGTGCTCTAACTGTACTGAATAAATTTTTGTGTCAGGCTGCCAGTGTTAGAACTCAGTAGTGCCAGCTGCTGTGTAATACAGAGTTTTGTAGCAAACAAAGTACAACTGAGGAGAGGAAGAGGAGGATATGTATTAGGTTGTCTGAAAGAACCTAAGAAACTGCTGTGTCAGGGCTACTTTAACAGTTACAGATGAGAAGCAGTCCTCATGTGCAGGTCATGCAGTAATACTAACTGTGGATTTCTGAGTTATAGAAAGTGTTGTTATGTCAAAACAAATAAAGCTGACTATCACAAACTGTTGTCTTTCATTTGTCTTGTATCTGAAAAATACAACTGTGTAGCTGGTACAGCATGCAGTAACTGAGGTGAAGTGATGTAGCACTGTTCCTCTGCATAGTTCAGAATGTGGATGTGAAATAACTGACAAAATGTAAAAGTAAATATTTTCTTCAGTAATGTGTTGCACCGTGTTCCTGCCAGCATTGCCTTGTGTTAACATTTGCATTTCAGCTGTATGTAGTCCTGAATGTACAGGAAAGTGTGAGACACTAAGAGGTGCAGACTGCAAAAGTAGAGTGTGTTGACTTGATTCTAAAGTGAAGTCTGTTTTATTAAAATGTCCAAATGTCTAGTTTTAATAATCTGCTCATATTGTGTAAACAGTAACATCAACAGTTTTTGTTCTGATTTTTGTTGTAGTTATTATGCAGAACAAATAAAGATATCTGATAAAAAAGTAGAATGTGTAGAAAAGTATGTACTAGAAAGAAATAACTCAAATTTATTTTTCCCCAGTAGCTCAGGCTGATAAGAGCTAGGTCTGTAGTTCACTTTCACATGCACACACCATGGTTTGAATCCAGGGACTGCTACTAACATGTTTTCCTAGTTCTACAGCTGTAAACTTGAATGCTGGTAGAAACACTAATCTATTGTGAACAGATATTTTCCTCACAGGTATACAAATATTTGCAGAAGCAGTATGATGGGTATATGTATGAAATGTGTACAAATGTTTTGTTGAGCAGCCCCAGTCCTACAAATAGAAGCAGGCTAGCCATCTATACTATGCAGTCTGGCCAATACAAGCCTCTCGAGTGTCACGCTGTCACAGATAGTTTCCCCTGTTGCCAAGAAAGCTGCACCCAGATAACATCACAGAACAAGTATGCCAAAGCACACTTACAGAACAGCAGGAGAGGGAACACATTGTTACTTGTACCAGTAAGTATGACAGGTATGAGTCCCCTGTACTTATGTACCTAGAGTTGTCATACCTTGCCCC